>NC_133651.1:99448743-99743380 GCF_009905375.1 Apium graveolens
TAACCAGATATAAGTTGAAAAGATGAAGTTACAAGATACTTCAGTATACTTATATCTTTTCCGAATACTACTTGAACTACCACCGTTCAAGGTATAATCAGTTTCAAAAGTTCATCACATAGATGAGACTACAAAAAAAGACTTGAATAGATTCAATCTTTGAAATATCATTATAAATAATGAAGTTATGAGATACTTCATTAAGTCCCGATATATATATATATACACCTATATATTGTGAATATGTTGTGTACTTGATGATCACTTAAACAAAATATCTAAGTAGATTTTACTTAGTGAAATTATGTAGCACTCGACGCATAAGAGTTTTAGTCCCGACGGATAACTCATTATAGTCCCGACGGATGATTAACTTATTATCCATCGAGTGAGTAGCTTATGTAATAATAAGTTTGTAGCACAGTGATGTATGCACCTTTGTATAGAATCTGTAGTAGCATATAAGTCATGTTGACTTTAACTAGATATGCAGAATAGGTTGACTAACTGTACATAAGCAATGTCTTGTAATTCTGTATAAGTGAAATGAAGTCAAGTGCCAAAATAGCTACCGACGGATGATTAACAAAGCTTCGACGGATGATTAAATGACTATCAACGGATGTTTAACATAGCAGTCGACGGATGATCAATTAAGTCATCGACGGATGATCTGAAAGTCGACGGATGATCATATCAAGATTCAAACATCAGTTGAACAGTGAAAGCTGACACACAGCCGTCGAGTTGGATAGAAACACACTGTGGAAGCCCATTAACTGGGTAATAGAGGATGAAAAGCAGCAAAGATCAAGACTGTTAGATTTTATATTTGTTCAGTTCTTTTGACTTTGTAATCTTGGTAATATATATAAACCAAGAGAGTAGCAAATAGAAAAACAACTGAGATAACTGAGAAACATAAAAATAGAGAAATCTTTGTAAGCACAATCTTTAGCATTTCCTGTATTCTCAGCAGTTTTATTTTGTAAGCAGCTGTGAGCATTTCTGCACACAGAGTCCTCTCGATATATTATATATATCTCTGGTGCAATTGTTTAAATCCACCAGAAAGTTTTTAAAGACTCCTGTTTTTAAGTACTTATGTTTTGATTCATTCAAGTTTACATTCCGCATTGTGCTAATCAAAAAAAATATATCCATAATCGAGTTGAACATTTTTATTTCAAGAAAAAGATTCAAGAATTCTATTCAACCCCCCTTCTGTAATTCTTTCTAGATTGTTAAGGGACTAACAATAGGTATCAGAGCAAGCTCTTAATCTACAAAGAGTTTAAAGATCAAAACAATTCAGCAAGAGGAACAAAAAGATGTTGGAGTCAAGATTCCTTTTCTTGATAAAGATAATTACCATCATTGGAAGGTAAAGATGCATCTTCATATGCTTTCTCAAGATGAGGCCTATGTGGACTGCATAGAAAGAGGCCCTCATGTTCCAATGAGAGCTGCAACAGGAAATGAACCATCTGTTCCAAAGCCAAGGCATGAATGGTCTGATCCTAATATTGAACAAGTCAGGAAAGAGGCCATGAACATTCTGTTCAATGGTGTTGATGCAGACATGTTTGATAACATCATCAACTGTAAGACTGCCAAGGAAGTTTGGGACACAATACAGATAATCTGTGATGGTACTGAGCAAGTAAGAGAAAATAAAATGCAGCTCCTGATTCAGTAATATGAGCATTTTCACAATGAAGAAAGTGAGTCACTCACTGACATTTTTAGTAGATTCCAAAAGCTACTAAATGCTCTTAAATTGCATGGAAGAGTCTATCAGACTAAAGACTCCAATCTGAAATTTCTCAAATCTCTTCCAAAGGAATGGAAACCAATGACAGTCTCATTGAGAAACTCACAAGATTATAAGGAGTTTACTTTGGAGAGACTGTATGGCATTCTGAAGACCTATGAGCTTGAGATAGAGCGGGATGAAAGAATGGAGAGAGGAAAGAAGAAAGGAGGATCCATTGCACTAGTGGCTGAACTGGAAAAGGAGAAGGAAGTGAAGATGGAAGCTGTGGAATCAACTTCAAAGGCCTGTGAAAGCAAAGGTAAAGGGCTAGCTGCAGAAAGTGAAGATTCATTGAGCCAAGATGACATGGAGGACATTGATGAGCACCTAGCATTCCTTTCAAGAAGATTTGCCAAGCTCAAGTTCAAGAAGAACTTTGAAGCTGCCAAGCCAAATAGAATCATGGTGGATAAATCAAAATTTAAGTGTTTCAAATGTGGCTTGGCAGGGCATTTTGTAAATGAGTGTAGAAAGTCAGATTCCAGTAAGAAAAGGTTTGAGTCTGTGGATTATAAGCAAAAATACTTTGATCTACTCAAACAGAAGGAAAGGGCTTTTATTACACAAGAGAATGACTGGGCAGCTGATGGTTTGGATGAAGATGAGGATGTCAGCTATGTCAATCTAGCCCTTATGGCAAAGTCTGATGAAATAGAGACAAGTTCCTCAAGCAATCAGGTAATCACTACAAACCTTGCACATTTATCTAAAGCTGAGTGTAATGATGCAATAAATGACATGTCTACAGAATTGTATCATTTGCGTGTTACACTTAAGTCCCTCACTAAAGAAAATGCTAAAATCAAAGAAAACAACTTGTTTTTGAGTGAGAGGAATAATGTGCTTGAGTCTCAGTTTGTTGAGTTTGAGAAACTAAAAATTGAGTGTAGAATTGCCAAGGAGGAATTAACTGAGTCCTTGAAAAAGGAAGAAATTTTAAAGAAGTAGCTCGATTGTGAACAAGAGGTGATTAAAGCATGGAAAACATCCAGAGATGTTCATGCTCAAATCACCAAGGTTCAAGGAATTGAGTCTTTTTGTGATGAATCCTGGAAAAAGAATAAGGAGAAACTAGAACCTATTTTGGTAGATGGGCTGCTGACAGATGTAGACTCGACGGATGATGAGGACTATCCGTCGGATAACAAAAAGTGTTATTCGTCGAATGATAAAAATCCTCATCCGTCGGCTGTAAGCAAACCCATTAGCAAAGCCAAATTAATCAAGCTAAATGATAAGTATGGGTCTGTTTCCAAGAACTTTGTTTCAGGAGAGTCAAGTCAAGCTAAGAAAGGGAAAAAGGCTAATGTTGGTCACATGACTGTCAAACAGTTAAGTGACAGACTTGAGAAAATAGAGGTAAAAACAGATTCTAAAAAGAAAAACAATAGGAATGGTAAAGTAGGGATTAACAAACACAATAACTACACACCTGATAAATATGCTCCTAGAAAAATCTGTGTCAAGTGTGGTAGTGTAAATCATTTGTCTGTTAATTGCAAATCTGCCATGCCTACTCCCATGTCTGTTCAGCCTCAATTTCCTAACATGAATGCCATGCCTCCCATGCCTGTTAATGCTACGCCTGCACAGAATATGAATGCACAGTTTGCTAATATGCCATTTGCACCTAATCCATATTATGCTGCATAAAATATGCCTCAAATGCCATTTAGCATGCCTTACTGGAATAACATGTTTGCACCAAGCATGCCATTTCCTGTTAGCCATAACATGCATGATAATTCTGTTGCATCTAGTGGTTTCAAAGGCCCAACCCAAATGACTAAGGAAGAATCTGAAATTCCTAAGTCAAATGAGTTAAGACCTAAGAAACAGAAGAAGAAAGCTAATAAGGCAGGACCCAAGGAAACTTGGGTACCAAAATCAACTTGATTTGATTTTGATGTGTGCAGGGAAACAGAAGGAATCTTTGGTACTTGGATAGTGGTTGTTCAAGCCACATGACTGGTGATTCTACCCTGCTCACAGAGTCTGAAGAGAGAGCTGGCCCAACTATCACTTTTGGAGATGACAGCAAAGGTTATACTGTGGGATATGGCTTGATTTCAAAGGATAATGTCATCATTGAAGAGGTTGCCTTAGTGGATGGTCTCAAACACAATCTGTTGAGTATCAGCCAGCTTTGTGACAAAGGCAACTCAGTAACCTTCAACAAAGAAACCTGTGTTGTGATCAACAATCAAAAGAACAAAGTAGTTCTCACTGGTGTGAGAAGAGGAAATGTGTACCTAGCTGACTTCAACTCAACTAAAGCAAAATATGTAACTTGTCTTCTTAGTAAAGCAAGTCAAGATGAAAGTTGGCTATGGCACAAGAAGCTATCCCATTTGAACTTTAAGACCATGAATGAGCTGGTAAAGAAAGAGCTAGTAAGAGGCATTCTTCTGATGGAGTTTACAAAGGATGGACTGTGTGATGCCTGCCAAAAAGGGAAGCAGATTAAAGCATCATTCAGGAAGAAACTTGATTTAGCAATTGAAGAGCCTCTGCAACTGCTTCACATGGATTTGTTTGGATCAGTCAAAACAAATTGTAGATTTCTCAAAGAAAAGATTTTGCCTAGTAATTGTAGATGATTTCTCAAAGTTCTCTTGGACCTATTTCCTAAAGTCCAAAGATGAGGCTAGTGAAATCATCATCAATCACATAAGGCAAGTTAACAATCATCCTGATTTCAAAGTTAGAAGAATCAGGAGTGACAATGGAACTGAGTTCAAGAACTATGTCATGAGGGTATTTTGTGAGGAAAATGGGATCTTGCATGAGTTTTCAGCATCAAGGACTCCACAACAGAATGGAGTAGTGGAAAGAAAGAATAGATCTCTTATTGAAGCTGCAAGGACAATGCTTGAAGAATCAAAATTACCAACTTATTTCTGGGCTGAAGCTGTAAACACTGCATGCTACACTCAGAACATCTCTCTTATTAATCAAGCAAGATGCATGACACCTTATCAATTGTTCAAGAACAAGAAGCCAACTCTAAACTTTCTTCATGTCTTTGGCTGTAAATGATATATTCTGAGAAATCAAACTGATCAAAATGGGAAGTTTGATGCTAAAGCAGATGAAGGAATTTTTGTTGGATATGCTGTTGGTAAAGTATATAGAGTCTATAATTTAAGAACCAACATTGTTGTTGAATCTATACATGTTGTGTTTGATGATAAAAAGATTGAAGGACTAAAAGATGTAGATTACCATGAGAGCCTCAAATTCGACAATGTTGAGATGGTCAGTAATGAAAGTGATGATGAGAGTGATCAAGAAACAGTGTATAAGGATAATACAGACAAATCTACCATAAATGAAGCATAAAACTCAGCATCCGTCGAGTTACATAATGCTTCATCCGTCGGAAGGCAATCTGCATTATCCGTCGGAAGACAATCTGCCTCATCCGTCGGTACTCAAAATTCACCATCCGTCGGGTTATCAAAAGGAGCAGGAAGTCAAGGCAGATCACCCATAGAAAGTACCCCTATTTCAAATCAAAGATCCACAAACTCAGGGGGAGTTTTTAGCAATCAAAACTCAATCACACATCAAAACAACATTGAGGTCTCTTCATCTAGAGCTAATCTACCTCAACCAAGGAAATGGACAAAAGATCACCCCTTTGAACTGATTATTGGTGATGTTTCTTCCAGAGTTCAAACCAGGAGAGCAATTCAAGAAGAATGTCTATACAACAGCTTCCTGTCTAAGGAAGAACTAAAGAAGGTAGAAGAAGCCTTGTTAGATCCTGATTAGATTTTAGCTATGCAGGAGGAGCTAAACCAATTTGAAAGGAATAAAGTATGGAAGCTGGTACCCAAGCCTACAGGAAAGAATCCAATAGACACCAAATGGGTATTCAGAAACAAGATGGATGAAAATGGCATAGTAGTAAGGAACAAAGCAAGATTGGTTGCTAAAGGCTACTATCAGCAAGAAGAGATAGATTTTGATGAAACATTTGCTCCTGTTGCAAGACTTGAAGCCATCAGATCTTCTTAGCATATGCAGCCCATGCCAATTTCAAGGTCTATCAAATGGATGTCAAAAGTGCCTTTCTGAATGGAGATTTGGAGGAAGAAGTGTATGTAAGTCAACCTCCTGGCTTTGAAGATCCAAATTTCCCAGAGTATGTCTACTATCTACTGAAAGCACTTTATGGACTGAAGCAAGCACCTAGAGCCTGGTATGACACTTTATCAAAGTTCCTTTTGGAAAATCACTTCACAAGAGGTACTGTAGATAAAACTTTATTTTTCAGAAATATTAATGGCTCTAGCATACTTGTTCAAATTTATGTAGATGACATTATTTTTGGCTCTACAGATGAGAAACTTTGCAAAAAGTTTGCCAAACTGATGCAAAGTAAGTATGAAATGAGTATGATGGGAGAACTAACTTACTTTCTTGGTTTAAAAGTTAAGCAAGTTAGTGATAGAATATTCATTAGTCAAACTAAATATATTTTTGATCTTTTAAAGAAGTTTGATCTAATGGATTGCACATCTACAAAAACTCCCATGGCCACTGCAACTAAGCTTGAACTAAACACTACTGAAAAGTCTGTGGATATTTCAAATTATAGAGGCATGGTTGGCTCACTTCTGTACTTAACAGCTAGTAGGCCAGATATAATGTTTGCTACATGTTTATGTGCTAGATTTCAGGCTAATCCTAGAGAGTCTCGCTTAATAGCTATTAAGAGAATTTTCAGATATCTCAAAGGAACACCAAAACTTGGCATTTGGTATCCTAGAGATTCTGGCTTTGATCTAACTGGTTATTCAGATGCAGACTATGCAGGTTGCAGAATTGACAGAAAAAGCACAACAGGAACCTGTCAATTTTTAGGAGACAAGCTTGTGTCCTGGTTCAGTAAAAACCGAAATTCAGTTTCTACTTCTACAGCTGAAGCTGAATATATTGCTGCTGGCAGTTGCTGTGCACAGATTTTATGGATGAAAAATCAATTGCTAGACTATGGTTTGCAAGTTGAAAGGATTCCCATTTTCTGTGACAACACAAGTGCAATTGCCATCACTGAAAATCCAGTGCAACATTCAAGGACAAAGCATATAGACATCAAGTACCATTTCATAAGGGAACATGTAATGAATGGTACTATAGAGTTACATTTTGTTCCAAGTGAGAAGCAACTTGCAGATATTTTGACCAAGCCACTGGATGAATCCACCTTTTCTAGGTTGGTAAGTGAGTTAGGTATGCTTAATTACTCTTGAATTTATCTTAATTATTTTGCAAGTTAAAAAGCAGCCAGAAATTTAGCTGATTTTTAGTCTTGGATGAAATTTTGGCTAAGTCAAAATTTGCATCTCTACGGATGACCATTATCCATCGGGTTGAGTCATCCGTCGATATACAAATTGTAAATAAAAGTCAATTACTTTTCTGGAACATTTTAAAGCTCGACGGATAACAGTTTATCCTCATCCATCGAAGTGTCTAAATCGTAACCGTTAATTCCCTGAACATTATCCATCGAGTATACTTACAGTTTGTAAGCATTACACGACGGATAATGGGTGGAATTTTTACAGTTTATTTTAAAAACAGCTATTTTAGGCAATTTCTATTGGGTAATTTACTTCTCTTTATTATTTTTATCCGTTGATTCTAAATAAAGTATATAAGCTTATTTCATTCTAATCACTTTCTTTTATCATTCTCAAATTCAACTGTGTTATTTCATTCTCTCTCAAGCAAAAATCCTCTTTCTCTTCAAGCTTTTCTTCTCTAACAATGGCACCCGTAGTAAAGATCATGTCACAGACTGGGTTCATCTATGAGAAGAACAACTTCACTGCTTTGGTCAATAAGGGTATTCAGCAATCTGAAGACTATCATAAGATGATGGACTTCGTGAAGAACTGCAAGTTAAGTTTTGCCATGCTGGATTCACCCACAATTTATTATGAAGTTGTTGAGGAGATGTGGACAACAACAATCTACAACTTTACTGACAAAACCATCACTCTGACCATCAAAGGTAATGAATTCTGTATCAATAGTGATGTAATAAAAGCATGTTTCAAGATTCCTGATGATAATGCAACTACACCACACACTCACACTGATATTGTCAATATGCTCAATTCCATTCATTATGCACTTCCTACTACAAAACTAAGTGACATTAGAAGACTAGGTCTTAGGAAGGAATGGAGTTACATGTGTGATGTTGTAACTAAAGTTTTTTCTGGAAAAATCAGTAATTTTGATTCTGTGAACATTTCCATGCGTAACATGCTATACATGCTAGTTACAGACAAATTTTACAATTTTAGTGACCTTGTTGTGTATGAGTTAGGTTTTAAACTAGGTGACTTAGCCAAAAGAGGAAAGAATGTTTACTATGCTAGATTTTTTATGCTTTTGGCTAACCATCTTTGTCAAGAGATTGTACTTGAGAACCCAGACAACAAATTGGCTTGTTGGGTTCAAGAGAGAAGAATCATTGCAGACTTGAACAGAGCCAACCATCATAGGGATGTGCCAATGTTCTATTTTCCTGTAATGCTGACACCTCAGGTAAGTGAGGTAAGTTCATCCTTACCCTCAACTATTCCAATCTCCTCTATTTCTTTGACTTCAGGCATAGCTATGGCAACTGTGATAATGACCAAATAGTTTCTTACCAAAGCTGCTAAAACAACTGCAATTTCTAAATCCAAATCAAAGAAAACCCCCTCTGGTATCTCTCAAAAGGTACCAGTTGAAAAATCTACCAAAGCCAAAGAGGGGAGTGTGAAGGAGGGTAAGATAGGTGAGGGAAGGGGTGAACATCAAAGAAACCCCAAGGATAAGGTTGGAGAGTTGAGTGAATCCCAGCCTAGCCACACTGCAGTTTCCCAACAAACTGCAGTGCTTAAAAAGGACAAAAGCTCACGTCTAGCTGTATCCTCCCAAAAGGATGTGGCTATTGAACAAAGCTCTCATCCAAGAGCACAGGCCAAGAGGGTTAGGGACACAAGCTCACCCCAAACTTACAGTAGAAAGAAGAAATCCAAACAACTGGGGATGCACAGGGCACACACTTAGTGCAAACTGGTGCTAAAGACACAGTCCCTGCACCTTCTCAAAGTCAGATTGATGTGGCTCCAATAAATATGGAGTCACATCCAAAATCTCTCATTATAGAAGCCACTGAAACACCATACTCACCAACTAACTCACTGGAAGTGGACATGATAAACACTTCAATTCATGATTCCCCTTCTTTAACTCTGTTGGGGAAACTAAAATCTAGTGCAAGTGAGCATCATCTTTTAGATGATTTGTTGGCTCACTTGCCAACTCTTTCAGATTCTATTGTGACATTTGTGCCTCAAATAACTTCAATCAACACAGAGTCAACAATAGTTTCTCTTCCCACCTCATTCATTTCTACTCTCTCGATGGATATTGCTCATCCATCGAGTAGTGATTGTATCCCGATGGATAAGCTTAACAGCAGTTATCCGTCGGATAGCTTTACCACTCACCCGACGGATATCACTTATCCGTCGAGTGTCTCTGCACAACTTCAAACTTCTATAATTTCAAGTGCAGAAGATTTAGTGGTAATACAATCACTCTTAGGACTGAGAGAGGAGAGTGCATTGAGTGAGAGGCTGGGTTGCTCCCAGGCAAAAGGAGAGGAAAAGAGTGAATCTCTGTAATCCATTCATTCAGGATTGGAAAAAGTGAGTGAGAGGAGTCCCACCTTAGTAGGTGAAGGTGAGGGTGTGAGGGTGGGGAGCCAGGGTGAGACCCTGATGCAACAAAAGAGAGAATATGAGAGAAAGGCAGGTACTGGAGAAATAAAGATGGAACCAGCCATTGCTAGTGAGTCAATGATTGTGGATGATGCTGAAAAGGAAATACAATTTCAGCAACATTACAAAACTGTAATTGATAACATTTCCTTGGATGCTGACACTTTTACTCACCCTGTTTCAGCCTATCAATTGTTGGCTGCTCAGGGCAATGTGGAGGCAGAGCAGACTTTGAAGCTGGAGAGCCATCTGAAGAATTTGGAGTAAATTCTGATGATGATGACTCTGGTTCTTTGGATGGAAGCATGAACTTAGGGGGAGCTGAAAGCCCAAGTTCTGCTTTAAGTTTACCTGAATGGGCATGGGCAAAGGAATCTACACTAGGACAATTTGAGGTGTCTTTGGTCAAACAAGTAATAACTATTCAACAGGCCCTTCAGGAAACTTCAGATGCTGGTACCAAGGCTATTCTTCAAGCTCACCTGGACTCTCTAAATCTAATGAAGATCCAGTACTTAAGACAGAATCTCAGTGTGGATGAATTGAAAAGGGATATAGCTGACTTGAAGACCTATAACTCTGAGAAGCTGGATTCAGTAATGTCATATGGTACCATGTAAGATCTATTACTGAGATTAAGGAGAGAATCAGATTCTGACAAGAAGATAGCCAAGCTGGAGAACAGAGTTCAGGTTATTGAGAATTCAGTGGCTCTACTTTTTTAAAATCAACAGACTCAGACAAATCTTCTTATGCAACTGGCTAAAGCACAAGGCCTAAATCCTCCACTTAATGATAACAAAAAGAGGGGGAGAGAATCAAGTAAGGGGGAGAAAGGACCAACTGAGGGGGAGAAAGAGAAACTTCTAGTTCAAATCAGCAAAGTAATTGTACCTTCAATTACTATCTCCAAACCACCAGTTGCAGATGGTATAGATCTTATCAATGCAGCAGAAGAAAATTTGAAAGATGCTGATAAAGGAAAGTTAACTCTGATCAACTGGAAAAAGATTGATGAGGAAATACAGAAAAAGTTTGAATTAGTCAAGGATCCAGTTCAGTCAGCCATCCATCACTCTCATGTCAAGCCAATCAATGTGAATGAGATGAGCATGAACTATCTGGAGAAAGGACAATCTTCCTGCATCAAGACTATAAAGGCTGAGATAATTCTTAAACCAAGGGCAAACTATCCAAAGTCATCTTTGAAGAACCCTATGGATACTGTGTATGAGACACCCAAGCCTGATGAAAAGAAGCTTCTGTCAAGATCTATTGTCTTCTACAAAGATCCAGCTGATTCAGCCTCAAGAAAGAGAATTGCAAAGATATTCAGAAATGGAAAGGAAATTTGTGTGGTAGCTGGACATCCACAATTTGCTCATGCAAAGAAAGAAGAAAAAGCCAGATTGAAGCAGGAAAAGAGGCAAGCTGCTCTAGATGCAAAGAAGTCTAAACAAAAGAAAGAACAGTTTGCTATCTTGGCCAAGCTACAGGCTGTGAATACTTCTCAACAAATTCCCTCTCAACCATCTCAAGCTACTGAATCAAAGAAGAAGATTGAAGAACAGAAGAAATCCCCAAGAAAGAAAGAACTGGCTAAAAGAACAAAAAGGAAATTGGATGTTGTTGACAAGGAATTGGAAGATCAATTTCCTAAGGAATCCACTCAAGCTAAAACTCAATCATCAAAGCCCTCTGTGGTATTTGAAGATATAAGGGTGGTGGACCCCTACAGGAACATACATGGAGAGCCTATTGTGCCAAAGGATGAGCCAATAGAGTGGGATAAATTACCAATTCCTAACTTCAACCTGCCAATTCTTACTAAGCCAAGAAGGACAAAGTCAAGGGCAGTCAAGAAAGTGAAGTTGTCACCTCTTAAATTCAAGTCAGTAGTCAAAGCTCAACCCAAGGTCAACAGGGGATACTACTTGTACTTATGTGACATCAAAGAATTCTCAGATCTAAACCTTTATCTGGAAGAGCTGGATGAGGTAAGGGCAATTGATGCATACAGAAACCTACCTGAAAGGTTGGTGTTCAAATATAAAGGAGGAAGGGAGATTCAGTGGCCTCTTCACAGGATACTTCAAGAAAGCCAAGCTGTGTTGATCAAAGTCTATTCATCCTTCAAGAAAAACTTTGGGTTTAATGTAACTGCAAGAAGATCAGTATTGAAGAAGATTGAAGAGCTAAGGAGTGTTAGAGCCAAAGATGCACTTCCCAAGACTCTTATCATCCCATACACAGGGAGAAGAGTGCATCTAAGGCCCTACTGGCTGATGGAATTCATGGATGACAAGGGTGTGAGAAGATTCTTCTGAATTAGAAGACCAATTGAGTATCTCTAGCAATGAGACTCTCTTGGAGATGCAAGAAATGTTAGATCTCTCAGAATCTGATGAATTAGAATTCCACAGGCAGCTCCAGAATCAAATTAAAGAAAACAACAGAAAGCTTGGAAGAAGATCCAGACCTTCAAGAAACTAGAAAAATCTGCTCAGACTAGAGGAGCAACTTGAACTGACTGTGAGCCAAACCTTGTACATTTTGTTTAAATTGAAGCACTTTCAGTTTTATCTACTTATCTTTAAAGATATATATTAAGGATGTTTTGTAATCATCAAGTGTCTCTTAATTTATGGCTACAATTCCAGTAGACATAAATTGGGGGAGATTGTTGTGAATATGTTGTGTACTTGATGATCACTTAAACAAAATGTCTAAGTAGATTTTACTTAGTGAAATTATGTAGCACTCGACGGATAAGAGTTTTAGTCCCGACGGATAACTCATTATAGTCCCGACGGATGATTAACTTATTATCCATCGAGTGAGTAGCTTATGTAATAATAAGTTTGTAGCACAGTGATGTATGCACCTTTGTATAGAATCTGTAGTAGCATATAAGTCATGTTGACTTTAACTAGATATGCAGAATAGGTTGACTAACTGTACATAAGCAATGTCTTGTAATTCTGTATAAGTGAAATGAAGTCAAGTGCCAAAATAGCTACCGACGGATGATTAACAAAGCTTCGACGGATGATCAAATGACTATCAACGGATGTTTAACATAGCAGTCGGCGGATGATCAATTAAGTCATCGACGGATGATCTGAAAGTCGACGGATGATTATATCAAGATTCAAACATCAGTTGAACAGTGAAAGCTGACACACAGCCGTCGAGTTGGATACAAACACACTGTGGAAGCCCATTAACTGGGTAATAGAGGACGAAAAGTAGCAAAGATCAAGACTGT
Source organism: Apium graveolens (assembly GCF_009905375.1). Taxonomy (NCBI): domain Eukaryota; kingdom Viridiplantae; phylum Streptophyta; class Magnoliopsida; order Apiales; family Apiaceae; genus Apium; species Apium graveolens. The sequence continues at coordinate 99,461,624 of NC_133651.1, forward strand.
TAGATTTTATATTTGTTCAGTTCTTTTGACTTTGTAATCTTGGTAATATATATAAACCAAAAGAGTAGCAAATAGAAAAACAACTGAGATAACTGAGAAACATAAAAACAGAGAAATCTTTGTAAGCACAATCTTTAGCATTTCCTGTATTCTCAGCAGTTCTATTTTGTAAGCAGCTGTGAGCATTTCTACACACAGATTCCTCTCGATATATTATATATATCTCTGGTGGAATTGTTTAAATCCACCAGAAAGTTTTTAAAGACTCTTGTTTTTAATTACTTATGTTTTGATTCATTCAAGTTTACATTCCGCATTGTGCTAATCAAAACAAATATATCCATAATCGAGTTGAACATTTTTATTTCAAGAAAAAGATTCAAGAATTCCATTCAACCCCCCTTCTGTAATTCTTGCTATATTGTTAAGGGACTAACACTATATATATATACATTTCATACACTCCTTGAAAACCTCTGTTATGAAAATTATAAATAGAGTTGCAATATCCAATGAATTTGGAAAGCAGAAAACCTTGGCATAAACCTGATATCTTGCTGATCAGGCAAAGATACCAATAAGTAACCTTTTCTACTAGTAGATGGATGAATTCCCCACTGGTCATCACCCTGGCCGCAATAGGACCTTATGCTGGACTGCCACTCAGCCACTTACGCATTTGATGGACTCCCACTGAGCCACTTACACTTTCATGGACGCCCACTGAGCCCATGTTGCTTATGCCGACTCAATAGATGGACTTACTTCCCGAACGTTGGGTAAGTAATCAATTCATTTATCAAAACAGCAACCTCGTTGCAAATATAAAATACACCACAGAGCCAGATCCCTCAGGTTTTGAGCGAGTATTTAAATCCCCTTTGAAAGGAAGATCTTAAATATAAAAATGAGTTTTGGGATCCGCTCTAACTTTTAAAATCATTTTGAAGACTCGAAAATATTTGTAAGAATGTTTGGAGTAATGCTGATTTAATGAAATAAATCAGTCCCGATACATTAGAAAATATCTGAATATTATTATTTAAATAATATTCCCATAAAGATAATCTATATATAAATAATTGAAGTAGAAGTTTTAAAACTCATACTTGAAATGAATAATAAATAACGAAATATATACTTATACGAAAGAACGATCTTTATTTGAATAATCGAAAATAAGTTTGATTATCGAAACATTTTTCTTTAATAAAATAAAGAATATTATTTAGTAAATAAGCGGAGTCATAAGTCCTCGAATGAATATTCAAAATAATATTCATTAAATAGAATAAACAGAGTCATAAGTCCTCGAATGAATATTCAAGATAATATTCCTTAAATAAAATAAAGTTATCGAATAAACCTTATTCGATTAATAGTTTTGAAAATTATATCTATATATATATATAAATATATATAATATACTCGAGAACATCGACTCCCGGTTTTAGAAAATGTTCGCCTTTGGGTCCCATATACTAAGGGTATACGCAACTAGTGCTTATCTCTAGCATAGGTATTATGCAACTTATAAGCATTTGAATCAACGATTAGATATCAAGATTACGAAACAGACATGCATATGTACCATATCAGCATGCTCCAATATATCGCAAAATTTGCTAATAACAATCATGCACTTATCACAAGATAATGCATATACATATATTTACATCACAACAACAGTATAACGGGTAGAAAACTTGCCTGGGCGACTGGGGGTGATAAAAGGCTTGGGACGAGTCTGGTAACCTATAAACAACATATAAGTTGGAATTAAACCAAAGTCGCTTATGAATCTATACTTTAACCAATTAGACCCTAATGTTCGCTTTTGCGCTTAACGATTCACTTAAGTCGCTCGAGTACCCTTGGCTCCACCATTTTTAATAAATTAACCATTAAGAGTTTTAAGGCGATTCTTTCACGAGTACCCTACCAATTGTCTAACCCACTTAACATAATTGTTTCATAATCCAATTAGTCATTTAAGGGCCTTAACCAATGTTTCAAAGTAAGGCGAGGGGTAATGGTTCGGTCGCGAAATGCCGTTACTTAAAACGGTCGTTTCTCCAAAACCGTACATCGGATTCAAGTGAACCACATATCAAAATGAAGCTCGTAACATGAACTATCTAATCATGGAAATGGTCAAAACCTAAAAGTTAGTTCACGGGTCCTGATGTTAAGAACAAAAATAGTCTAAAGTAAATCGGGCATTACGACAGCTATGTTTACGCGATTACCAAATTTTATACTACTTCAATCAATCCCCAATCAACCCACAATCACAATTGCAACCAAACTCCATCCCTACACTACTACAACAGCCCCAACATCTCAAGATTTCCCTCAATCATGAACTAAGAGCTTACTTAAGTTCATTAACTAATAATCAAGATTTACAACTCCAAAAACATCACAAAACTAACCAATCTCTAAATACACAATAATCATGCCTCTCATGAACTATACTACTTATAACAGGCTCTTAACATTCAATAATAATGCTAGGTTAAGAGATTATACCTTCTTTGAGAGTAGGAGTAACTAATGAGCTTGAAACAACCTTGGAAAATCCTTACTAAAGCTTTATCTAAACAAAAACACAAGATCAAACTTTCAAGTTCTTGAAAAACACTATTCACTCTCTTCTTCCATGAATTATTGGAAGAGATTGTGAAGGAATTTGAAGCTTAGATTCATAGGATATCTATATCTATGTACAAAGAACCTTAGATAATTACCTCACTAATTAACAAGGCTTGGAACTTGAATTTGAATTTTTTCTTCTTTGAAAAAGAGATGAAGCCGAGAGCTTCTTGTTGGAAAGGTGAAGTCAACTTAGTGTTTTTGATTTGTTTTGCTTGGTTGTTTTGTTTAATTAACCTTTTAACCATGGTAAAATTTGTGTGGCTTGTAATCAACCAACAATTCCTTCCCTTTTGGTCATGCTTATATCATCCTCCTATGTCATCTTCCCATACTTGTCCTCTTCTTGTTGGTGTGATGACATAATCCTCACTAACCTCTTTGATTAACTCCTAATTACTTGGCTAATGATCGCTGATCTGTTATACGGTTCGCTTAACTTTCGTTTTCGTTTATCATTTGAGGGATCTTACCCGGGATCTTATTAATTGGGTTCCCTTAACCTTTCTCAATTCATTATATTCATTTTATGATCCTCTCTTATAATCCTTGAATTTAAATCCTTTTTATCCCGTTACCTTATACTCAATTCTTTCGGTATATGGTGGATTTTCGGGAAAAATCAAAGTGTTCGAATTTGGATTCTGACGATCTTTACATACACTTATATACCATATAGAGTACTAATAGGATCTCAGAATAATAATAAAAGAACCTCTACAAAGTGTGGTATGAAAAGTTTCCTTATTCAGCATAATCAGCAAAATCACTATTCATCCGTGTTTCAAAAATTCCAATAATTTGGGTTATTACAGTCTCCCCTCCTTAAAAGGATTCCATCCCGGAATCGGATAGAAAATGAATAGGGATGCTCTCTTAGCATTGCACTTTCTAACTCTCAAGTAAATTTCCTACATTGTGGTTCTACCATCAAACTCTGACTAGTTTGATAACCCTTCTCCTAAGCACTTGTTCCTTTTCAATCTATAACCCTTCCTGGTTGCTCCATATAGGTTACGTCTGGTTGCATGTCTATGCGCTCGTATGCCCCTATTTGTCTGGCATCCGAATTACACTTCCTTAACATTGATACGTGGAACACGTTATGAACTTGCTACATATTCGGGGGTAGGGCTAACTCATATGCTAACTTCCCAATACGTCTTAATATCTCCAAGGGTCCAACAATTCGTGGGCCTAGCTTTCCTTTCTTTCCGAACCTCATCCACCCTTTCCAAGGGAATACCTATAACAGCACCAGGTCCCCTACTTCCTATTCTTTGTCCTTTCCTGTCAAATTAACATACTTCTTATGTCCCTTTTGGGCTACTACCATCCGTCCTCTGATTAGATTTATTATATCCTTGGTCCTTTGGACTACTGCGGGTCCGAGCATCTTGCGCTCTACAACTTCGTCCTAACATAAGGGAGATCGATATTGTGTTCCCTCAAGGGCCTCATAAGGCGACATCTCGATACTGGCATACGATCTATTTTCGTAAGAAAATTCAATTCACGATAAATGATCATTCCAAATTCTTTCAAGTCTATTGCAAAGACTCTCATCATAGCTTCTAGCACTATAGCTTTTGCTTCTCAATACTCCTTCTTTTCTTGTTCGTAATCGTTACTATCTTCCGTACCAAATTTTATACTGATTACACTTTTGCTCATTAGCGTTCTATATCCTTTTAATAACCACGTCAACCTTAGTATCACGAACGTGTTAGATTCGGAATACCACCGCACTGGTACTACTCCTTTCTAGCTGCTTCTATCTTCAAAAGCTTGGTCCTTCATATAGAAGTAAAAGAATTTATTGAGAGATCACTATGATCATGAACACTTGTTATATCACATAGTTAGTACAGAAGGTGGCCAGCCTTTAGTGCTTGACAAGCAATTAAACAACATGTGGTATCCTACTAGGCTTCTATCACACAGATAGATAGTCATTCGGCAATACCTCCCCTTCTGGAAGGGTTGTTCTTCTCAGCTTATACAAAATGAAAAGGAGAGAAAACAATGAATTGAAGAGAATTGTATATATATAAAATATACTGCCATAAAATATCTGGCTTGGAATCTACCTCTGAACTATAGAGGTTTGTCATAGGAGAACAAAACATATACGTATATATATCAACATCAGGTATTATAGCATCATATTTCACATGCCTAAATATTTTTGATATTTTGTCCATCATTCTATGGACCCATGCTCTTGCTCGAGCTTATACATAATCACCTTTGAAACTCCCTCGATATCGAAAATCGAATCTGGGATCTCATTCTAGACATCATCGTTACTAGAATTCTATGCATGCACCGCAACCTTCCTCGTATAGTAATACGACTCTCTATTGATAAGAAGGAATCAGTATTCAATAGGTAAATAATCAACTTAATTAGTCTATTAACGATAACTTATACATCACCACAACCCGATTAGTGGTACCCAATCTCAACATCCATTACACTACAACTCTCACGGTTGTAATCGGCTCATTATTCAAAGAATCGTTGCTGCATTACTAGGGTCCACCACTGACCTACTGTCGTCATTCGTTTTCCTTGGAATCTGAATAGCCAACCATACGGAGTCCATACCTGTTGTATCAAATTCTTCTAAGGAGTTAACATAATCACCATTCATAATTCATGAAGAACACTCCAGATCCTGACGTATTTTCATGACATGAAGTAGATAAAATTGCAGAAGAGTTTCAATCAAAGCAACGATAGCAGGTTAATACCATTATTAACCATATGTCTTTATTGGGAGACATGAAGCTCAAGGGTTCATTTAGTCCTTTCATAATATGGTCCTGGTTTATCTCAAGATAGGACCTTCTAAGATATGTAGCCCGCTCACAGCGATAACGTGAATTAAATCTTTACCAAACTACTATTATGGTTGAGTATCACACAATCATCAGAAGAAATGTCAATCTTTCACACCATAATACCACCTTCACGGCTTTAACCATCATTATTGTATTCCTCTGGAACGAGCGCTTATAATTGTCCTCTTGCACTTAAAGTGTCGGCCACCTCTTTGGCCTTTCCTGGTAGTAAAATTTCCTTACAATCAATGTCATTTTAACCACCTTCAACTAAATTTTCTACCTTATTTCAATCACTGCTTATGTGAAAATGCTTTTCTTAAGTCCTGGTTTGAAAGAAAAAAAAATTCACCATTTTTCCATAAGTCATTGCCTTAGTCTTTAAATGTGAACATTGTCACGACTGACTCTCGATCATACTTAGGACATCTCTTATCTTGGGTCCTTCCTGTTTTCACCAATCCCGACCCTCAATGGGTCGATCTATACTTCCTTATGGCTCAACACGTGCCCCATCTGGCATTATTATAATTATGTCATATTTCCTTCATCAAAAATTTCTATTCTTGAGAACTTTGAATATTACCTTTTTCCTTGTAAAACTTCTAAGGTTATCCTTAAATCCTTCATCAAGTACACCCTAGGCACAGGGCATATCAAGATACCATTTACTAATACCAGAATCATTGTCTAATACTTCTGAAAAATTTCTCCACTGATCCTTAAAGGTTGTTGTTACCTTAATCCTTCATTCCGTATTTCCCAAACTCATAATGTCCCTATTAAGGGTGAAATGCCAACCTTTATGCATTCCTCTATGGTTCATCTCAAGTTATCGAGGTTCCATCCTTAATTCCACTTTTTTTAAAAAGGTACTTGCATCCTTCCATAGATAAATCAAGTCATGTATCCCTGATAAGGGTGTCTTATTCAATCATTCCCACCTCGATAGTCTATACCAATTTCACAATAACATCTGTATTCAAAATAAGGTTAATCAATATGGCCTCCAAAAGATAACAACGGTTATCTATTTTTCTTGCCTGATTCAGTAATGATAACAGGGATGTTCTAGAAGATATTGGTCGTGTTCAACATGACCCTTTTAGTTCTAACTACTCATTTACCTCTTTTATTTATCTCAACAGTCATCTCAATGTTGGGATATCTTTCATACCTGGCATCTCCCTTTCTGGGTATCATGCCCCCGGTCTTACACTTCACATTCTTGAAGGTCACTTCCTTCATCCAATTTTCCTAATTTCTTACTTTCTTGTCTCCTCAGTCCATCTGTGTTTCCTTATTAATCAATCGATCTATCTCAACTTTTCATCGAATACTGTCAACTTCAAGGGAATTAACTATACGTATCGCTTACGCCTTCAAACCTTGAATTTATCTCATGATCAATCACCATCACGCTGATGATGACACACTTCTCTATATTTATTATAAGGGTTTCTTACGGTTTCCCATACCTAACTCCCTTATCATTCCTCAAACTCTATTGCCTTTATATTCCTTTCCACTTCAGTTTTTTTTTATTTTCCTTTCTCTTACAATCATTTCATGAACCCACTAATCATTGACTTCAAACATCACGTCGTTCTGGGATTCGTGTCCTCAGAACAAATCTTGACAACTTTTACAACTTAGATTCATAATTCATCATACTCGTCCGCCTTTGTTCTGGCTCTAAAGCTTTTACACTAACTCCATATCCTTGGGAAGTACTTTCCCGAAACAATTGACTGAACTTTAATCAGTTTATTATAATCTCTAGCTCCGTGCCTTTCTTGGTCTTTCACCAGTGGGTGGCCTCTCTCTTAGGAAGGTAAGTGACAAAAACAGTCTTTTGCGCTTCGTCAATCATTTAGAATCTCAAATGATTCCTATATTTCCTTCAGCCAGGCTCTTGCCTTGACTGTGTCAACCTGTTCCTTGGAACTCTGAGAGCTTAGCGACTTAAAGGTCCTGAAAGAATTTCCCACCGCACTATCTCCTCAGGGTGGTGGTTGGGGATAATAGTCTAAGTTCTCTTTTTTTTTAGACAGGTCCATGAATTGCCGTATAGGAGGACCGTCTCGGGTCTCCTTTCCCTTCTCGACTTTCTGTTTCCTTAGTATGAAATGTTTCATCCTTCTCCCATACTTGGGGTTTACTTATACGTTAAAATCCTTGTTTTCCACTTCATTATGTTATGGGCTCCTTCTTTCTTAATGGTGACCTCCCTGACTATCACATTCAGGGTTTGCCCTAAATCTTATTCCTCGAGCTATGGATTTCATCGAAGATCTAGTCCTTAAGCTCTTAAACATTTGGAACCCAAATTCTGTAGGAATACCTCGTTATTCCGTTATCATCTTTCTTGGTATTAATCCCTTCTCCAGTCATTGACTCTCTGCCTTCATTCATCACTTTTTCTTGGCACAATATGATCTTTTTCGATAATTCGGCTTGTATTGCAATCTCAAACAGCATTTCGGTACCGGCTTCGGTTACCTTCACTTCTATTTCCATTTTCTCAAAATCTCTTATCAACTCTCCCAAAGACATTTTCATCTTGAGTCTCTCCTTTATACTAAATGCATTAGCCACCATTTTGGCTTTCCCTTGATGATAAAGAATCTTATAATCGTAATCCTTGATTAGCTCTAACCACCTCCTCTGGCGCATATTGATCTCTTTCTGCGTGAAAATGCACTAGAACACTTATGGCTTGTGTAAATCTCGCACTTCTCTCCATACAAGTAGTGCCTCCAATCTTTAGGGCAAAACTATTGCCATGAGCCCAAGTGCATACCTTGTTGTGCTGTATACGAAGCACCCTAATTCCTTATGCGAAGTGTCACTACAAATCACAAAATCTCCTTTTTCATCTGGCAACGCCAACATAGGAGTCGTCACCAACCTTTGCTTCAGTTCTTAAAAGCTGTTCTCGCATTTCTCTGTCCATTCGAACTTCTCAGTCTTATGAGTAAGTCGCGTTAAAAGGGCTACTATCTTTACGAACTTGAAAGAACCTCCGGTAGTGACCGACCAATCCTACCTCTGGTAGTTTCCCTATCCATGGTTATCAATTCCTCAGTGATCCTTTATTTATTCTTGTCAGGATCCCCCACGTGATCCTCCTCAGCAACAATCCCTTCTTAAGACAACATCCTCAACCGCTACATCCTCAATATGAATATCATCTAGTCCCTCATTAGAACGCTCTATCGGATACACAATCAGGTCTCCAATAAGTAATAAAACATCATCGCGCTGTTGATCCTCATCCTCAGGGTTCGGAGTCCCGCTACCATATACGATAATGAACTACGCTTCTATCACGATATTTATTAGGGTTCCCATAAGGGTTTTAACTATCAGAACTACGTTAGGTAGTCCGACTATGAACTTGGCAAGAGTTCTTATTATCTTAGTGAACTTATTATCTTAGTGTCACATCATCTCTGAGGTTTATAACGCTTGGCTCTGATACCATTTCTGTAACACCCCCAAATCCGGGGTCGGGGATCCGGGTTGTCACGAGTTCTATTTCCCTTAATAATACTTAATCTTAATAATCAACCAACTACTACGTACTGTGACCCCACAATATACACACACACCACAAGTTATAGTCTCAGAGATGAATACGAAAAATAACACAAGTCATTTTATTCCACAATTATAAACCATTACACCTTAAAAGGGTTTCTGAATAAATTTACATATTCTTTGCCATTATTACAATTCATAAGTATACATAAGTCTGGTACATCAAAAGTTGAAAGCCTAGCCTATTGGTAGTTCCTACCTCAGCTACAACGGCATCAACGCCCACAGGAAACTGCGGAACGTTTCCGATCCGCTCACGAATTGGGAGCTTGGTCCTGTTCATCTTGTCTATCTATTGTTGTGTGATGAAAGAAGAAAGCAAGGGTGAGCAACAAGCCCACCAAAATAATATGTATAATGATTTACAATATGTGAGCATCCTCTTAGTACTCATGAAAGTCTTGGTCAAAAAGGAATGAACCAAGTTTGATATCTTATCGTGACCAAGTCGCAAAATATTCAGTATATATGTATATATACTTTTCAAAATCTCGGAAGTCCTCTTTCATGCATAATATACACAGAGTTCCAGTTTATAACTGTATAAAAATATCGTTGCAAGGTGATCTCATATATCTAACCTTGTCTCAACATTTTTGTGAAAATCTTTGTCATGCATAAGATAATCATTAAACAGATATAAGTTGAAAAGATGAAGTTACAAGATACTTCAATATACTTATATCTTTTCCGTACTTGAACTACCACCGTTCAAGTTATAATCAGTTTCAAAAGTTCATCACATAGATGAGACTACAAGAAAAGACTTGAATAGATTCAATCTTTGAAATATCATTATAAATAATGAAGTTACGAGATACTTCATTAAGTCCCGATATATATATACACCTATATATATATACATTTCATACACTCCTTGAAAACCTCGGTTATGAAAATTATAAACATAGTTGCAATATCCAATGAATTTGAAAAGGAGAAAACCTTGGCATAAACCTGATATCTTGCTGATCAGGCAAAGATACCAATAAGTAACCTTTTCAACTAGTAGATGGACGAATTCCCCACTGGTCATCACCCTGGCCGCAATAGGACCTTATGTTGGACTGCCACCGAGCCACTTACGCATTTGATGGACTCCCACTGAGCCACTTACACTTTCATGGACGCCCACTGAGCCCATATTGCTTATGCCGACTCAATAGATGGACTTACTTCCCGAACGTTGGGTAAGTAATCAATTCATTTATCAAAACAGCAACCTCGTTGCGAATATAAAATACACCACAGAGCCGGATCCCTCAGGTTTTGAGCGAGTATTTAAATCCCCTTTGAAAGAAAGATCTTAAATATAAAAATGAGTTTTGGGATCCGCTCTAACTTTTAAAATCATTTTAAAGTCTCGAAAACATTTTTAAGAATGTTTGGAGTAATGCTGATTTAATGAAATAAATCAGTCCCGATACATTAGAAAATATCTGAATATTATTATTTAAATAATATTCCCATAAAGATAATCTATATATAAATAATTGAAGTAGAAGTTTTAAAACTCATACTTGAAATGAATAATAAATAACCAAAGATATACTTATACGAAAGTACGATCTTTATTTGAATAATCGAAAATAAGTTTGATTATTGAAACATTATTCTTTAATAAAATAAAGAATATTATTTAGTAAATAAGCGGAGTCATAAGTCCTCGAATGAATATTCAAGATAATATTCCTTAAATAAAATAAAGTTATCGAATAAACCTTATTCGATTAATAGTTTTGAAAACTATATCTATATATATATATATATAATATACTCGGGAACATCGACTCCCGGTTTTAGAAAATGTTCGCCTTTGGGTCCCCTATACTAAGGGTATACGCAACTACTGCTTATCTCTAGCATAGGTATTATGCAACTTATAAGCATTTGAATCAACAATTAGATATCAAGATTATGAAACAGACATGCATATGTACCATATCAGCATGCTCCAATATATCGCAAAATTTGCTAATAACAATCATGCACTTATCACAGGATAATGCATATACATATATTTACATCACAACAACAGTATAACGGGTAGAAAACTTGCCTGGGCGACTGGGGGTGATAAAAGTCTTGGGACGAGTCTGGTAACCTATAAACAACATATAACTTGGAATTAAACCAAAGTCGCTTATGAATCTATACTTTAACCAATTAGACCCTAATGTTCGCTTTTGCGCTTAACGATTAACTTAAGTCGCTCGAGTACCCTTGGCTCCACCATTTTTAATAAATTAACCATTAAGAGTTTTAAGGCGATTCTTTCACGAGTACCCTACCAACTGTCTAACCCACTTAACATAATTGTTTCATAATCCAATTAGTCATTTAAGGGCCTTAACCAATGTTTCAAAGTAAGGCGAGGGGTAATGGTTCGGTCGCGAAACGCCGTTACTTAAAACGGTCGTTTCTCCGAAACCGTACATCGGATTCAAGTGAACCACATATCAAAACGAAGCTCGTAACATGAACTATCTAATCATGGCAATGGTAAAAACCTAAAAGTTAGTTCACGGGTCCTGATGTTAAGAACAAAAACAGTCTAAAGTAAATCGGGCATTACGACGGCTATGTTTACGCGATTACCAAATTTTATACTACTCCAAATCAATCCCCAATCAACCCACAATCATAATTGCAACCAAACTCCATCCCTACACTACTACAACAGCCCCAACATCTCAAGATTTCCCATTTATACTACTTCTCAATCATGAACTAAGAGCTTACTTAAGTTCATTAACTAATAATCAAGATTTACAACTCCAAAAACATCACAAAACTAACCAATCTCTAAATACACAATAATCATGCCTCTCATGAACTATACTACTTATAACAGGCTCTTAACATTCAATAATAATGCTAGGTTAAGAGATTATACCTTCCTTGAGAGTATGAGTAACTAATGAGCTTGAAACAACCTTGGAAAATCCTTACTAAAGCTTTATCTAAACAAAAACACAGGATCAAACTTTCAAGTTCTTGAAAAACATTATTCACTCTCTTCTTCCATGAATTATTGGAAGAGATTGTGAAGGAATTTGAAGCTTAGATTCATATGATATTTATATCTATGTACAAGTAACCTTAGATAATTACCTCACTAATTAACAAGGCTTGGAACTTGAATTTGAATTTTTTCTTCTTTGAAAAAGAGATGAAGCCGAGAGCTTCTTGTTGGAAAGGTGAAGTCAACTTAGTGTTTTTGATTTGTTTTGCTTGGTTGTTTTGTTTAATTAACCTTTTAACCATGGTAAAATTTGTGTGGCTTGTAATCAACCAACAATTCCTTCCCTTTTGGTCATGCTTATGTCATCCTCCTATGTCATCTTCCCATACTTGTCCTCTTCTTGTTGGTGTGATGACATAATCATCACTAACCTCTTTGATTAACTCCTAATTACTTGGCTAATGATCGCTGATCTGTTATACGGTTCGCTTAACTTTCGTTTTCGTTTATCGTTTGAGGGATCTTACTCGGGATCTTATTAATTGGGTTCCCATAACCTTTCTCAATTCATTATATTCCTTTTATGATCCTCTCTTATAATCCTTGAATTTAAATCCTTTTTATCCCGTTACCTTATACTCAATTCTTTCGGTATATGTTGGATTTTCGGGAAATATCAAAGTGTTCGAATTTGGATTCTGACGATCTTTACATACACTTATATACCATATAGAGTACTAATAGGATCTCAGAATAACAATAAAAGAACCTCTACAAAGTGTGGTATGAAAAGTTTCCTTATTCAGCATAATCAGCAAATTCACTATTCATCCGTGTTTCAAAAATTCCAAAAATTGGGGTTATTACACGCGATCTCCTTATTATGTTGCATTAGCACACATCCCAATCCTTTATGTGAAGCATCGCTGAAAATCACAAAGTTTCATTGGTCGTCTGGTACTACTAACACCGGAGCTGTTACCAATCTCTGTTTCAACTCTTGAAAGTTATCCTCACAATTTGCATTCCATTCGAACTTCTAATTCATCCTGGTTAACTTAGTCAATGGCGTGGCAATTTTTGAAAAATCCTTGACAAATCTTCTAAAATACCCTGCCAATCCTAGAAAACTTTGCACTTCCGCAGGTATCTTTGGCCTCTCCCAACTCATAATCACCTCAATCTTTGTCGGATCTACTTTAACTCCTTCATCTCCAATGACGTGCCCCAAAAATTGAAATTCCTTTAACCACAACTCACATTTAGAAAACTTGGCATACAACTTCTCTTGTCGGAGTATCTCCAATGCTATCCACAGGTGCTGCTTATGTTCTTCTTCCGACTTTGAATAAATAAGGATGTCATCAATAAATACCACTACGAACTTGTCCAAATACTTTTTAAATACCCGATTCATCAGATCCAAAAATGCTGTCGGGGCGTTAGTCAATCCAAAAGGCATTACTAAGAATTCATAATGTCTGTATCTTGTCCTGAATGCTGTCTTTGGGATATCTTCTTCTTTGATCTTTAATTGATGGTATCCTGATCTTAAGTCAATCTTTGAAAAGCACTTTGCTCCTTTCAGCTGATCAAATAGGTCATCTATTCTTGGTAGCGGGTATCGGTTCTTAATCGTCACCTTATTCAACTCTTGATAATCTATACATAACCGCAAACTTCCATCTTTCTTCTTTATGAACAAGACAGGTGCTCCCCATGGCGACGTACTTGGCCGTATCACTCCTTTGTCCAATAATTCTTGTAGCTGGCTCGCCAACTCTTTCATTTCTGCTGGTGCCATCCTATATGGGGCCTCCGAAACTGCTTTTGTGCCCGGAGCAAGGTTGATCTCGAACTCGATTTGTCGATCTGGCGGTAAGCCTGGTAGTTCATCTGGAAACACATATGGAAATTCGTTAACTACGGGAATACCTTCTATGCTGGGGTTGTCCTTTTCTGAATCCACTACATAAGTTAGGAATGACTCACAACCTTTTCTAAGTAACTTCTTAGCCTGAACGATTGTAAGAAAGAGTTGCTCTTGCCTTTGTCCCTTAAATACTACTTTCTCTCCACTCTTCGTCTTTAAATACACTTTCTTGGACTTATAATTAATCTGGGCGTTATTCTTCCCTAACCAATCCATACCTAAAATTATATAGAACTCTCCTAACTTGAAGAGTATCAAGTCGGCTGAAAACTTATACCCCGAAATATCAATCTCACACTTCGGACAGAGTTGACTCACAGGATTCTTCTCTTGGTTCGCAATTACCACATTTACTACCTCGTTCACAACCATTTTATCACATTGAAGTTTATCAACAAAAGCTTCTGATATAAAAGATCTCGTTGCTCCCGAATCAATCAATACTTTAGCTTCGACATTATTTAGTAAAAATGTACCTGCTATCACCTCAGTGTTCTGAACAGCATCCTTCATTGTCAAATCGAATGTCCTTGTTGTTGCTTGTAGAGTTTTTGTAGGTGGTGGAGGTAATGCCAATACCTTAGCTGGCACGTTTGCACTGGTACTTGCCACAATCATCAGAGCTTTAACTGGTCCGGTTGTCTTGCACTCCCTAGCTATGTGTCCAGTCTTTCCACACTTGTAACATGTAACTCCTGGCTTCGGCATCTTACACTCGTTTGCCAAGTGTCCCTTCTGGTTGCACCTATAGCATGTCATTCTCAGCTTATTACACACTCCGGGGTGCCTTCTTCCACAATGCTTGCATTCCGGTCTCTGAAATCTGTTTTCTCCAACTTGTCCTTGGCTTGCCTGCTTGTTCCCCTTTGATTCTTGTCTTTTGCTCAAATTTCCCTTCTTTTGAAAATTTCCGCCCTTATGGAATCCAATCCTCTTTACTTTCCGATCTTGTGAATTTCCAGCTTCAGACTTTTCTCCATAAAATGGAACCTTTCTCTTCTTGTTATCCCTTTCCTTTCTTGACTGCATCCCATTATTCTCAATCAGAGCAGCTTTCTGTACTACGCCTGCATAAGTATCAAGCTCAAACATAGCCACTCTATCTCTGATCCAAGGCTCTAATCCTTGTTGAAATCTCTTTGCTTTTTCCTCCTCACTGTTGGTATAATTTGTCACAAACCTTGACAATTCTGTGAACTTCTTCTCATACTCCAGTACAGACATATTCCCTTGCTTCAATTCAAGAAATTTAAGCTCCATCTAATTCTGCAGGTACTTAGGGTAATACTTTTCCAGAAATAACTTCTTAAATCTTTCCCAATAAACTTGTTGATTTGCTTCCATAGCTTTTACTAATTCCCGCCAATAGATGACTTCGCCCTTCAAGAATTAAGTAGCATATGGTGTCTTCTGATCGTCCCCTAACTGTACCAACTCAAAAGCCCTTTCCATTTCCTTAATCCATGTGTTAGCTATTATTGGATCAGTGGTATCATGAAATGCAGGTGGGTTCACATTCTGAAAAGCCTTGAAAGTAACAACTTGTCGAGGTGGTACTGGTGGATCAGGTGGTTAGTGTGGTTCACGGATATCTTGGTTTTCAAATTGTTGTTGAAGAGTTAGTTTTTGTTAAGCTATAGCGTTTGTTTGTTGTTGTAAGGTTTCCAGTAATCGAGGTATATTTGGATCAGTGGTAGATGTGGTTGTTGGGTTCTTCTTTTTGGGTGGCATGATCCTGAAATAAGAGTTACGTCAAAACAGGTTGAATAATGAAATAATTCGAGGGTGTCTCATGGCATTCTTTTTTACATATGAGGTCAAGTTTCAAATTAATCAAATATGGTGATGCATATAAAGGTGTAAGATAATAGTTGAAAGCATATGGAACGATAGTGCATAATAATTGAAATTTAAAGGTCACTATACATCAAGATTAGGATAAAGTCTGATTCTAGGATTAACATGCTTATTTAAAGGAAACAACTGGGAATTCTATAAAGTCCGATAATACAACAACATGAAAGGTAGGTAATGGAAAGAACTAAGGCTCCACTCCATCAGAACGGGGCTTGGTAGTATTCTCCTCTCGAAGCGTCTTCACAATGCTCTAGAGCTCATCCGTACCATCTGGATGATATACTGACTGGTACGGTCTCGGTGTGATGGCATTTTCTCAAGCTTAGTGTTGACGTACTGAACCAAAGTCTCAAGTCTTGCAGTCATCTGCTCTTTAGGCTTCCCTTCATAGTTTCGGCTGTCCGGATACACGTTCTTCAATCGGTCTATCAGTCGGTCGTACTTGCCCTGAAGCATGTCAAACTCGCGCCTCAACTCAGCATACACAAGGAAAGCAATAGTGTCGTCCGACCCAGAGGATGACGAGGAGTGTGCCCTTTGATGACAAACCAATAAGAGGAGTATTAATAATAGATTTACTTAACCTACTCTCTCGCATATTATCTATAACCTATACATATATCCTTTAACCTATTGGGCTGTCCAGGGACTCTAAACCGTAGCTCTGATACCAAAACCTGTCACACCCCCCAACTTAACAATACATAAAATATAACTATTACAATATTTAAAAGAAAGTAAATACAACTGAATCCAAGATCTTACAGTTTAGGGTTTGGAACAGCCCAACACTACTAACTATTACAACTGGTTTTAATATCGAGTCCTCACACAAAACTATCTCTTATTCTACCTGAACTCAGACATACGCATCGGCATCACAAGTCTTACGTGTTGTCTGCTTGAATCTAACCATAGATGCTAGCTGTAATATCAGGGTTAAAGCAAGTAGTGAGCCAAATGCTCAACAAGTTCTAAACAATACGATACAAAACATAAATCGAGATATATATTAAAGAATAACAATGTGAAGATATAACTAATAATAACAGGAGATGAACTTTTGGTTGATGGCATCATTTGCTTGTATAAAAAAATTCAAAATCATATCTTAATCAAAAACCATTTTATGACGCTACGGATTACAGCCGGTGATCAGCCGCGAAGTAATCCCGAACCTCGCTGGGTTCTAAAACATTAATGGGATCCCTAGGCAACTTTTAAGCCTACAATATCAGTGTGGAAAGGACTTGCATCTCAGTCCAGATCCACTATTTAAAGAAAACATTTATCCCCCTTTGGGACTGAAAATCCAAATTTTAATCATTTCAAAAACTGATGCCAATTAATAATAAAGTTTCTTAAACAGTAAACATCTTTATTAAGGGATTGTAGATTGACTTGAAACACTGGAATTATGTTCACTAAATCTCAGGGCCATGATCCACTAGACTTTACTCTATCAGGGTAATTGAAAGGTTTTTATTTACATGGACTTTGACAAGGAGATTTAGTAGGGTTATTGGATAATATGAAAGAGTATTGCCAAACTAGGCTTTAAGCAGTAGTTTCAAATAAGGTATGGATATTAAAATATCAAGAAGATAAGCATTACAGGTTCCAGGTATGATATAGGTGTTAAAATACAAGGGAAGTGATCATCAATTCAAGGTATATCAGGGTATCAAGCTTTAGGGTAAGGATAGGGTTATCAAACAATCATGAACGACTTTAAAGAATAACTGGCTTTTAGGTATCAAGATAAAGTTTCTATCGAGGTTCTTACAAGAGTTGAATCAAAGCATCAGGGTGCAATATCAAGATTTCTCAGGAATCAATAGCATGTTAATCAAAAGGATCAATAAAGTATGATAATAAATCTTTATTTTATCATGGCATCACCATTACTTTGGTATACTAGCATGGTATGACTTTTGATCTACTTGCAATAAATACTTGAGGGTTCATGGAATTTCTATATAATACGAAGATAGATTTGAGAATCACTTGGTTCACGTATAACAAGATAAATCAGAATACTTGCATCATATGAATAGGAACTAGTTATCTCACATTCGCAGTGTAAACTAAAAAGTAGGTTGAATCACTTGCCTTGAAAAGGCTGAACTGGACTGGACTGGAAAGTAGGAGCAACTGGAAGCTTTACTCGACCTTTATGGCAAGTTTACCCTCGTCTCGAGATCCTACACAATTAATAATAACCTCATTATAATATATTCTCACCAACGCAACCTACTTACAACCCGAAATTAAACACAAATGGTAGTTAGGCCTATATGCACGTAATTTATAATCACCTTATAAACATAATAGTACACATAGCCACATATACTCACATATCATATTTTAAATACCAAACAATATCACACACACACACACCATATTGTAACACTAGGCTTGGATGATCTCGCTCCACAACCTAAGTCACTTGATCCCTAAACTAGACAAAATCTCCAAATTTTGGCCTCCTAACTCGATGTGCCTTTACTAAACTATCCAAAACCTATTGACCCTCACTTTGTCCTTTCACTCTACTGGCTTTATTCTATCTTTCAACTATAGTGGTCAACCTAGGCCTCACTCATAAATGCACTAAAACTATGTGGTAAGTGAAGGTGCTTACTAAGGTAAATTTCATAATGACATCTATGGTTTCTTGAGTGCATTAGACACTCTTACACTACAAGTTTACCTTAAAAACTTCTACACTAGACTCTTCTGATCATAAGGAAACTCCCAAACTTGATGTGGCTCAAGGACCTAGCTTGGGCCTCCCTAGGCCTAAGCTTAAAGTCCATGGTTCCCCTGTTTTTCTGGGCAGAAAAGGTCCTAACTTGAACTAACTTGTGACACATTATTCTAACTCAAATCCTATGAAATATGGCTGGAAAAACTCCTCTGACACTTCATCTAACTAAGGCCCAACAGGGCCTAATGAGGGACTACCTATGACATGGTCAAAACTTCCTATTTCTAAGTTGCAACAAAACTGTCCCCTGCTGGACAGATTTTATGATTCCACTCGTGCACCTAACCAAACGTCTTACAAACCTCCAACAAACACCTAAAACCTATTATATACTCCTAGTTCTAGCTTCTGGTGGCTTGGGTCTCAAAGTGCATAACAAATGCTCATTCAAAACTTCCCCATAAACTAGTGCATCAAATCTAGAAAAATGCAAACACTAACTAATCCCTTTCCACATTGACTCCCACTTATTAACCAAACATCCAACCTTTACCAAAGCAAACCTAGTGCATCAACATCCTAAAATAGTGCCTCAACAGGAGTGGAGATCATCCATGCCCTAGAACACCAACATGCAAATAAAAATATAACATGCAACTCATGGAAAACACTTAACAAGATTTCGGCTAAAACATAGAGTTTAAATTCTTGTAAATTCGACTTGTACCTATTAATCAACCTTAATAATCATAAAATATATCTTCTCTTAACTATTATTAAAAAATATATCATGGAAACAATCTATTTCAAGCACAAATAATTTGAATTTATAGATTTTTAAACATGAAAACATGATTTCGAGAAGAGTAGCATACACAACATGGTTGATCATCATATTAACATCTTAAAACTAGCATGCATGGATAAACATGATTATATAGTGAAATTTCTGCAGAATGCAAAGGTTTTTAAAGCACGGTTTCTCCATAAAACACTTACTTAAAATATATATAAAATGTATCTCATAGAGAGCTCTTGAATTGACAAGAATTAAGAGTTTCTCTTTGGAGATCACACAAAAGCTACACATGCAACCATGAAACTTCATCTCCCAAATCACAAAACTCTTTGGAAGTATATAAAATAAATGTAGGTGGAAGAATTACACTAGGGAAGATGAGAAATGGGATGGAAAAATGGAAGGGAGTGGGGGAGGGGATTCTCGGCCGAGAGTAAGGAGAGGGAGGGGGAGGAGAGAAAAAGAGTGGTGAGTTGGAGTGTGGAGTGAGTGAAATGATTTCTCACATTTTGTTTTTGGTTTTATGCCTTTGATTGACTAAAAGAAATGAGTGGAAATGAGAATGTACAAGAATACCCTCTAGCTAAAGTTAGGCCATTTTGCATGCAAGGTTAATGTGGTAATTTGGTTAACAACAAGTGAGTTAGTGGGGTTGGAAAGGTCTCCTTTGCCCTTTAATAGAATGGAAGAGTGATTTGCATGTAAGGGTTTCCATGTAATTTGCTAATTATAACAATTAAATTTTTAAAGATTAATTTTTATAAAATAAAATACAAGTTCAAAAATTATAAAATTTATACCATAAAATAACTTGGATTTTTAGAAATTTTATAAGATCACTTTTGAAATCTGTGAATGAAATAACTTTTAAAAGAAAATTTTTCCAAGGTTTAGGATATTCCTTATAAATAAAAAATAAGGGAAATAAATAAACTCTTGCTTTGAAAAATCATATTCTACATAAAGCAATTTATAATGCATAAATTTTCATTCACACAACGTACAATCATTAAGTATATTTACATTCGGATCTAATATTATACAAAGTTCACAAATAATATTATACAAAATGCCGGTCGTAACAGAAACTCCCCCTGAGTTTGTGAATCTTTGATTTAAAGATGGAGTTCTTTCTGTAAGTGATCTGTTTTGACTCTCAGCTTCTCTCATTGTTCCGACGGATGATGCACTTTGTATCTCGACGGATGAAGCTGATTGTCTACCGATGGATGACGCATTATGTAACTCGACTGATGCTGAATTTTGTGCATCATTGGATATATTCTTTTCTGCATTATCCTTATCCATTATTTCCTGATCACTATTATCATCACTGTCTTCATAAATCATCTCCATATTGTCAAATTTGAGGCTCTCATGGAAATCTCCATCTTGTAGTCCTTCAATCTTTTTATCATCAAACACAACATGTAAAAATTCCATAACAATGTTGGTTCTTAGATTATAGACTCTATATGTTTTTCCAACATCATATCCAACAAAAATTCTTTCATCTGCTTTGGCATCAAACTTTCCATGTTGATCAGTTTGATTCCTTAAGATATAGCATTTATAGCCAAAGACATGTAGAAAGTTTAATGTTGGATTCCTATTCTTGAACAATTGGTAGGGTGTCATGCATTTTGCTTGATTGACCAAAAAAATATTCTGAGTGTAGCATGCAGTATTCACAGCTTCAGCCCAAAAATATGTTGGTAACTTTGATTCTTCTAGCATTGTTCTTGCAGCTTCAATAAGAGAACTGTTTTTTTCTTTTCCACTACTCCATTTTGTTGTGGAATTCTAGCTGCAGAAAACTCATGCGTAATCCCATGCTCTTCACAAAATAGTCTTATCACAGAATTCTTGAACTCAGTTCCATTGTCACTCCTGATTCTTCTTACTTTGAAGTCAGGATGATTGTTGACTTGCCTTATGTGATTGATGATGATTTCACTAGATTCATCTTTGGATTTTAGAAAATATGTCCAAGAGAACTTTGAAAAATCATCTACAATTACTAGGCAATATCTTTTCCTAGAGATGGACAACACAACGACTGGTCCAAACAAATCCATGTGTAACAATTGCAAAGGCTCTTCAATTGTTGAATCAAGCTTCTTTTTTAATGATATTTTAATCTGCTTTCCTTTATGGCAGGCATCACATAATTGATCCTTTGTAAACTCCACTTGAGGAATACCTCTAACCAATTCTTTCTTGACTAGCTAATTCATGGTCTTGAAGTTTAGATGGGACAGCTTCTTGTGTCATAGCTAACTTTCATCTTGACTTGCTTTACTGTGAAGACAAGTTACTGATTTTGCATTTGTTGAGTTGAAGTCAGCTAGATACACATTGCATTTTCTCACTCCAGTGAGAACCACTTTGTTGCTCTTCTAGTTAGTCACAACACAGGCTTCCAAATTGAAAGTGATTGAGTTGCCTTTATCACAAATCTGGATAATACTCAACAGATTGTGCTTGAGTCCATCCACTAGGGCAACCTCTTCAATGATGATATTATCTTTTGAAATCAAGCCATATCCCAAAGTATAACCCTTTCTGTCATCTCCAAAAGTGATACTTGGGCCAGCTCTTTCCTTGAACCCATTGAGCAGGGTAGAATCTCCAGTCATGTGCCTTGAGCACCCACTATCCAAATACCAAAAATTCATTTTGTTTCCCTGCACACATCAAAATCAAGTTAATTTTGGTACCCAAGTTTCCTTGGGTCCTGCCTTGTTAGTCTTTTTCTTTGATTTCTTGGGTTTGATCTCATTTGACTTGGGTATATCAGATTTATCCTTTGTCATTTGAGTTGGACCTTTGAAACCATTCATTGAAGCAGAATTATCATGCATATTTTGATTAACATAAAAAGGCATGCTTTGTGCAAACATGTTATTCCAGTAAGGCATGCTAAATGGCATTTGAGGCATACTAAATGCAGCATAATAAGGATTAGGTGCAAATGGCATATTAGCATAATGTGCATTCAAATTTTGTGCAGGCATAACATTAACAGACATTGTAGTCATGTTGGGAAATGAAAGAGGTGCAGACATAGGAGTAGGCATAGCAAGTTTGCAATTAGCAGACAAATGATTAACACTACCACACTTAACACATATTGTAATAACCCCAATTTTTTTTGAAATTTTTGAAACCCTTATGAATAGTGTTTTGCTGAATGAGAAAACTTTTCATGCCACACTATGTAGGGGTTCTGTTATTGGTCTTCTAGGATATTATTAGTACTCTATGTGGTATATAAGTGTATGTAAAGATCGTTAGAATCCAATTCCGAACACTTTGATTTTTCCCGGAAATCCACTAGATACGGAAAGAATTGAGTATAAGGTAACAGGATAAAAAGGATTTAAATTAAAGGATTATAAGAGAGGATCATAAAAGGAATACAATATATTGAGAAAGGTTAAGGGAACCTAAGTAATAAGATCCCGGGTATGATCCCTCAAACGAGAAACGAGAAAGAAAGTTAAGCGAACCGTATAACAGATCAGCGGTCATTAGGAAAACAATTAGGAAGCTAATCAAAGAGATTAGAGGGAATGATGTCACCCAACCAATGAGAAGAGGGCAAGTAAGGGATGATGACATAACAAATGTGACATAAGCATGACATGAGGGGGAAGGAGGTGTGGTTGATTTAGAACCACACAAAGTTGATGGTTAAAAAGGTAATTAACCAAAAGCAAGCTAAAAACAACCAACCAAAACAAATCAAAGCAAAACACAAAATTTTTTTCATCTTCTTCATCTTGCTCTCGGCTTTTGAAAGAAAAACAAGGAGGAGTTTTTCAAAAACTCAAGCTACACACCTTCAAAAATTATAAGGTTTGTTTCTTTAGCTTCCATAATTCATAACTTAGTTATGCTATAAGTTTGGATCCAAGAATCCAAGGTTTACCTAGTTAATCAATTCCTAAAAGTTTAGGGTGAATAGTAACTTTCATGAATAAATATTTGATTCTTGATTTTATTTGTAAGGACAAGGTAGCTTAAGCATAGATCAAGGCTTCCATGGGCATTCCAAGGATCTTTCATTGATTAAAAGCTTCAAGAAGGTATAAAACTTCAAACCCTAGCTTTACTTTTAAGTATTAGGAATGGTTTTGATTGTTATAGTTCATGAGGAACATGATCCTGGTATACTTAGAGTGTGGTTGGATTTGTAATGAGTTTGAAGTTGTAAATCTTGATTATTGGTTAATGAACTTAAGTATAGCTTTTAGTTCATGTTTGAGGGTAGTATAAAGTTGATAATATTGAGTTGTTGGGGCTGTTGGAGTGTGTTTTGGATGGATGTTGGTTGTATGATTGATTTGGGGTTGATTGGTGGTTGTTTTGGAATGGTTTAAATTTGGGAAATCGCGTAAACATAGCCGTCGTAATGCCCGATTTACCGTAGACTGTTTTTGTTCTTAACATCAGAACCCTTGAACTCACTGCTAGGTCTTGACCATTGCCATGATTAGATAGTTCATGTTACGAGCTTCGTTTTGATATGTGGTTCGTTGGATTCCGATGAACGGTTTAGGAGAAACGGCCGTTTTAATTAACGACGTTTCGCGAACGAACCCTTACCCCTCGCCTTACTTTGAAACATAGGTTAAAGACCTTAAAGGACTAATTGAAGTATGAAACATTTATGTAGGGTGTAATAGGCAGTTGGTAAGACACTCGCGAAGGAATCACCTTAAAACTCGTAATGGTTAAATTATTAAAAATGGTGGAGCCGAGGGGACTCGAGTGACTTAAGAGAATCAGTAAGCGTAAAATGAGCGTTAGAGTCTGAGTTGGTTAGAGTATAGATTTACAAGTGACTTTGGTTTAATTCCAACTTACTTGTTGCTTATAGGTTACCAGACTCGTCCCGAGCCATTCGTAACCCCCAGTCGCTCAGGCAAGTTTTCTACCCGTTATACTGTTGTTGTGATATATATATGTATATGCATTATCTTGCGATAGATGCATGTTGGTTAATTAGCAAATGTCGCGATATATGGAAGCATGCTGATATGGTATATATATGCATGCCTGTTTCGTATTCTTGCCATATATATCTGTTGGTTCAGTTGATAATACCTATGCTAGAGAATAGCAGTAATTTGCATATACCCTTAGTATAGGGACCCAAAGGTGAAAATATTTTCTAAAACCGGGAGTCGAGGATCCCGAGTAGATTATATATATATATATTTATATATATATGGTTATAGTTTTCACAACTATTAATCGAATAAGGGTTATTCGATAACTTTATATTATTTATTGAATATTATTTCGAATATTCATTCGAGGGCTTATGACTCCTTTTATTTTATTAATTGAATATTATTTGAATATTCATTTGAGGATGTATGACTCCTTTATTTTATTTAATGAATATTATTTATAATATTCATTCGAGTTATTATGACTCCACTTATTACTGAAATATATTCTTTATTTTATTAAAGAATAAGGTGTCAATAATCAAACTTATTTTCGATTATTCAAATAAAGATAGTACTTTCATATAAGTATATCTTTGGTTATTTAATATCCATTTCAAGTATAAATTTTAAAACTTCTACTTCGATTATTTTTATAAGGATTATCTTTCTGAGAATATTATTTAAATAATAATATTCAGATATTTTCTAATATATCGGGACTGATTTATTTAAATAAATCAGCAGTACTCCAAACATTCTTAAAAATGTTTTCGAGTCTTCAAAATGATTTTTAAAGTTAGAGTGGACCCCAAAACTCATTTTTTTATATTTAAGATCTTCCTTTCAAAGGGGATTTAAATACTCGCTCAAAACCTGGGGGATCCAGCTCTGTGGTGCATTTTACATTCGCAACGTGGTTGTTGTTTTGAGAAAACAAATGAATTGATTACTTACCCAACGTTCGGGAAGTAAGCCCATCTAATTGAGTCGGCATAAGCGACAGGCCGGGGTACGGTCTATCAAAGTGTAAGTGGCTGGGTGGCACTTCATCAACCCGTAAGAGGCCGGGTGGCGGTCCAGCACAAGGTCCTTATGTGGCCAGGGTGATGACCGGTGGGGGATTCATCCATCTACTAGTAGAAAAGGTTACTTATTGGTATCTTTGCCTGATCAGCAAGATATCAGGTTTATGCCAAAATCCTTTCCTTTCCAAATTTATTGGATATTGCAATTTTGTTCATACTTTACATGACAGAGGTTTTCAGGAAACGTATGTATATATATAGGTGTATATATATATCGGGACTTAATGAAGTATACCATAACTTCATTTCCTTCAAAATATTTCAAAGATTGAATCTATTCAAGTCTTATCTTGTAATCTCATCAGTGTGATGAACTTTTGAAACTAATTATAACTTGAACGGTGGTAGTTCAAGTAGTATTTGGAAAAGATATAAGTATATTGGAGTATCTTGTAACTTCATCTTTTAAACTTATATCTAGTAAATGATTATCTTATGCATGACAAAGATTTTCAGAAAAATGTTGAGACAAGGTTAGATATATGAGATCACCTTGCAACGATATTTTTATACAGTTATACACTGGAACTCTGTGTGTATTATGCATGGAAGAGGACTTCCAATATTTTGAAAAGTATATATATATACTGAATATTTTGCGACTTCATCGCATTAAGATATCAACTTGGTTCATTTCTTCTTAACCAAGACTTTCTTGAGTACTATGAGAATGCTCATATATTGTAAGTTATTATAAATATTATTTTGGTGGGCTTGCTGCTCACCCTTGCTTTCTTCTTTCATCACACAACATCAGATAGGCAAGATGAACAGGACCAAGCTCCCAATTCGCGAGCGGATAGGAAACGTTCCGCAGTTTCCTATAGGCGTTGATGTCACTGTAGCTGAGGTAGGAACTACCAATAGGCTAGGCTTTCAACTTTTGATGTATCAGATTATGTATATTTATGAATTGTAATAATGGCAAAGAAAATGTAAATTTATTCAGAAAACCTTTTAAGGTGTATTGGCAGATAATTGTGGAATAAAATGACTTGTGATTATTTTTGGATGTTCATCCCTGAGACTATAACGTGTTGTGTGTGTGTTTATTGTGGGGTCACAGTACAGAGTAGTTGATTAATTATTAAGATTGGGTGTTATTAAGGGAAATGGAACTCGTGACAACCCGGATCCCCGACCCCGGATTTGGGGGTGTTACAGAAGTGGTATCAGAGCCAAGCGTTATAAACCTCAGAGATGATGTGACGTTAAGATAATAACTAAGATAATAAGAACTCTTGCCAAGTTCATAGTCGGGCTACCTAACGTAGTACTGACAGTTAAAACCCTTATGGGAACCCTTATAAATATCGTGATAGAAGCGTAGTTCGTTATCGTATATGGTAGCGGGACTCCGAACCCTGAGGTTGAGGAGTAACAGCGTGATGATGTTTTATTACTAATTGGAGATCGGATTGTGGATCCGATAGAGCGTCCTAACGCAGGACCGGATGATGTTGATATTGAGGATGTAGCGGTTGAGGATGTTGTCCTAGAAGGGATTGTTGCTGAGGAGGATCCCGTGAAGGATCCTGACAAGAATGAATAAAGGACCACTGAGGAATTGATGACCATGGTTAGGGAAACTACCAGAGGTAGGATTGGCCGGTCACTACCGGAGGTTCGTTCAAGTTTGTAAAGATAGTAGCCCCTTTGACGCGGCTTACTCGTAAGACTAAGAAGTTTGAATGGACAGAGAAATACGAGAAAAGATTTTAAGAACCGAAGCAAAGGTTGGTGACGTTCCCTATGTTGGCGTTGCCGGATGGAAAATGAGATTTTGTGAAGTGTAGTGACGCTTCGCATAAGGAATTAGGGTGCTTCTTATACAGCACGGCAAGGTAATCGCGTACGCGTCAAGACAATTAAGGAAGTATAAAATTCGATGTCCCCATCCATGAGCTTAGGCTCGTGGCAATAGTTTTGCCCTAAAGATTGGAGGCACTACTTGTATTGAGAGAAGTGCGAGATTTACACAATCCATAAGTGCTCTAGTGCATTTTCGCGTAGAAAGAGCTCAACATGCACCAGAGAAGGTGGTTAGAGCTAATCAAGGATTACGATTATGAGATTCTTTATCATTCGGGGAAAGCCAATGTGGTGGCTGATGCCCTTAGTAAAAAGGAGAGACTCAAGATGATAATGTCTTTGGGAGAGTTTATAAGAGATTTTGGAAATAGAAGTGAAGGTAACCGGAGCCGGTACTGAAAAGCTGTTTGAGATTGCAATACAGTCCGAATTATCGGAAAAGAACATATTGTGCCAGAAAAAGGTGATGAATGAAGGCAGAGAGCCAACAAATAAATATGAGATTAATACCGAGAAAGATGATAAGGGAATAATGAGGTATTCCTATAGAATTTGGGTTCCGAATGTTCAAGAGCTTAAAGATGAAATCTTAGATGAAAGCTAGTTTGAGGAATAAGATTTAGAGCAAACCCTGAACGTGATAGTCAGGGAGGTCGCCATCAAGATAGAAGGAACCCATAACATAATGAAGTGGAAAATGAGGATTTTAACGTATAAGATAACCCCAAGTATGGGAGAAGGATGAAACATTTCATACTAAGGAAACAGAAAATCGAGTAAGGAAAGGAGACTCGAGACGGTACTCCTATACGGCAATTCATGGACCTGTCTAAAAAGGACTTAGACTATTATCCCCAACCACCACCCTGAGGAAACAATGCGGTGAGAAATTCTTTCAGGACCTTTAAGTCGCTAAGCCCTTAGAGTTCTAAGGAACAAGCTGACCCAGTCGAGGCAAGAGCCTGACTAAAGGAAATATAGGAATCATTTGAAATTCTAAATGATTGACGAATCACAAAAGACTGTTTTTGTCACTTACCCTCCTAAGAGAGAGACCACCCGCTGGTGAAAGGCCAAGGAAGGCACGGAGCAAGAGATTATAATAAACTGATTTAAGTTCAGTCAATTGTTTTCAGGAAAGTACTTCCCAAGGTTATGGAGATAGTGTAAAAGCTTTAGAGCCAGAACAAAGGCAGACGAGTATGATGAATTGTGAATCTAAGTTGTAAAAGTTGTCAAGATTCGTTCTAAGGGCACGAATCCAGAATGACGGGATGTTTGAAATCAATGCTTATGTTGTGTTGGTTCATGAAATAATGATAAGAGAAAGGAAAATAAAAAGAAATTGAAGTGGAAAGGAATATAACGGCAATAGAGTTTGAGGAATGATAAGGGAGTTGGGTATGAGGAAACCCTAAAGACTCGTAGCAATAGAAATAGAAAAGTATGTAATCGTCAGGATGATGGTGATTCACCATGAGTTAAAATTGATGGTTGAAGGCATAAGAGATACATATAGTTTACCCCTTGTAAGTTGGGAGGATTTGAGGAAACTTTGAGATAAATTGAAGGATAAATAATGAGACGCAGATAGACTGAGGAGACAAGGAAGTAAGAAATTAGGAAAATTGGATGAAGAAAGTGACCTTCAAGAATGTGAAGTGTAAGACCGGTGGCTTTATACCCAGAAAGGAAAACGCCAGGTATGAAAGATATCCCAATATTGAGGTAACTGTTGAGATAAACAACAAAAGTAAATAAGGAATTATTAAGAAGAAGTTCACGTTGAACACGACCAATATCTTCCAGAACATCCTTGTTA
The DNA here is from genome assembly GCF_009905375.1 of Apium graveolens. Classification (NCBI taxonomy): domain Eukaryota; kingdom Viridiplantae; phylum Streptophyta; class Magnoliopsida; order Apiales; family Apiaceae; genus Apium; species Apium graveolens. Next base: position 99,490,675 of record NC_133651.1, read on the forward strand.
TCGTTACCAAATTAGGCAAGAAAAGCGGATAACCGTTGTTATCTTTTGGAGGCCATATTGATTGACCTCATTTTGAATACAAATGTTATTGTGAAATTAGGCATATACTACCGAGGTGGGAATGATTGAATAAGACACCCTTATCAGGGATATATGACTTGATTATCCATGGAAGGATGCATGTACCTTTTTAAAGGTGGAATTAAGGATAGAACATCGGTAACTTAAAATGAATCCTAGGGGAATGCATAAAGGTTGGCATTTCACCCTTAATAGGGACAGTATGAGTTTTGACAGTATGATTTGGAAAGGGTTAAGGTAACAACAACCTTTAAGAATCAGTGGAGAAATTTTTCAGAAGTATATAGACAATGGTTTTAGTATTAGTAAATGGTATTTTGATATGCCCTGTATCTAGGGAATACAGGAGGAACGATTGAAGGATAACCTTAGAGGTTTTACAAGGAGAAAGGTAATATTCAAAAATTCTCAAGAATAGAAATGTTGATAAAGGGAATATGACGTAATTATAATGATGCCAAGTGGGGCACGTGTTAAACCACGAGAAAGTATGGATCGAATCAGTAAAGGTCGAAATTGTTCAGGGCAATTAGGACCTAAGATAAAAGATGTTCTAAGTATGATTGAGAGTCAGTCGTGACAGTGATTAACCTCTAAAGACTGAGGCAATAACTTATGGAAAAATGGTGATATTTTTTTTACTCATCAGATTTTAAGGAAAACATCTTCACATAAGCTGTGATTGAAATGAGTATAAAATTTATTTGGAGGTGGTTAAAATGACATTGACTGTAAGGAAATTTTACTATCAGGAAAGGCCAAAGAGGTGGCCGACACTTTAAATGTAAGAGGATAATTATAGGCGCTCGTGCGAGAGGAATACGGTGATGATGGTTAAAGCCGGGAAGGTTGTATTATGGTTCGGAAGATTGACATTCCTTCTGATGACTGTGCAATACTCAACCGTAATAGTAGTTGGGTAAAGGTTTAATTCGTGTAATCGCCATTAGCGGGCTATCTATCTTAGAAGATCCTATCTTGAGAATAAGCCAGGACCATATTTCAAAAAGGACCAAACAAACCTTTGAGTTAAGTCTTCTATTGAAGGCATATGATTAAGAATGGTATTAACCTGCTATCGTTGCTTTGATTGAAACTCTTCTGCAATTTTATCTTCTTCATGTCATGTATGTATGTCAGGATCGGGAGTGTTCTTCATGAATCATGAATGGTGATTAGGTTACCTCCTTAGAAGAATTTTATACGACATATATGGACTCCGTATGGTTAGATATTAAGATTTCATGGAAAATGAATGACGACAGTAAGTCAGTGGTGGACCATAGTAGTGCAACAATGATTCTGCGAGTAATGAGTCGATTACAACCATGAGAGTTGTATTGGAATGGATGTTGAGATTAAGTACCACTAATCGGGTCGTGGTGATGTATAAGTTATCATTGAATAGACTAATTAAGTAGATTATTTACCTATTGAATATTTATTCCTCCTTATCAATTGAGGGTCGTATGACTATACGAGGAAGGTTGCGATGCAAGCATAGAATTCTAGTAATGATGATGTCTAGAATGAGATCCCAGATTCGATTTTCAATGTCGAGGGAGTTTCAAAGGTGATTGTGTATAAGCTCGAGGAAGAGCATGGGTCCATAGAATGATGGACGGAATAGCAAAAATATTTAAGCATGTGAAATGCGATGCGATAATACTTGATGTTGATATATATACGTATATGATTTGTTCTCCTATGACAAACCTCTATAATTCAGAGGTAGGTTCCAAGTCAGATATTTTGTGGCAGTATATTTTTTTTTCATATATACAATTCTCTTCAATTCATTCTTTTCTCTTCTTTTCATTTTGTATAAGCTGAGAAGAACAACCCTTCCAGAAGGGGAGGTATTGCCGAATGACTACCTATCTGTGTGATAGAAGCCTAATAGGATACCAGCTATTGTTTAATTGCTTGTCAAGTACTAAAGGCTGGCCACCTTCTGTACTAACTATGCGATATAACAAGTGTTCATGATCATAGTGATCTCTCAACAAATTCCTTTACTTCTATATGATTGATCAAATTTTGGAAAATAGAAACAGCTGAAAAAAGAGTAATAAAGTTGTGGTAGTATTCTGAATGGAAACACATTCGTGATACTAAGGTTGACGTGGTTATTAAAAGGTTATAGAACACTAACGAGCAAAAGTGTGACCAGTATAATATTATGTACGGAAGATAGTAACGACTACGAACTGGAAAAGGATGGGTAGTGAGAAGCAAAAGCTATAATGCGAGAAGCTATAATGAGAATCTGTGCAATAGACTTAAAAGAATTTGGAATGATCACTTAACGCGGATTGAGTTTTCTTACGACAATAGATCATATGTCAGTATTGAGATATCACCTTATGAGATCCTTGAGGGAAGACAATGTCAATCTCTCTTATGTTGGGATGAAGTTGTAGAGCGCAAAATGCTCGGACCAGCAGTGGTCCTAAGGACCAAGGATATGATAGATCTAATCAGAGGATGGCTGGTAGTAGCCCAAGATGGACATGATACATATGTTGATTTGACACGAAAGGACAAGGAATAGGAAGTAGGGGACCTAGTGCTGTTATAGGTATTCCCTCGGAAAGGATTGATGAGATTCGGAAAGAAAGGAAAGCTAAGTCCACAATGTGTCGGACCCTTGGATATATTAAGAAGTATTGGGAGGTTAGCATATGAGCTAGCCTTACCCCAGAACATGTAGGAAGTCATAACGTGTTTCACGTATCAATGTTAAGGAAGTGTAATTCGGATGCCAGACAAATAGGGGCATATGAGCGCAAAGACATGCAACCCGACGTAACCTATATGGAGCCACCAGGAAGGGTTATAGAGTGAAAAGGAACAAGTGCTTAGGAGAAGGATTATCAAACTAGGCAGAGTTTGGTGGTGGGACCACAATGTGGGAAAATTTACTCGAGAGTATCCCTATTCATTTTCTATATGATTCCGGGACGGAATCCTTTTAAGGAGGGGAGACTGTAATAACCCCAATTTTTTTGGAAATTTTTGAAACCCTTATGAATAGTGTTTTGCTGAATGAGAAAACTTTTCATGCCACACTATGTAGGGGTTCTGTTATTGGTCTTCTGGGATATTATTAGTACTCTATGTGGTATATAAGTATATGTAAAGATCGTCAGAATCCAATTCCGAACACTTTGATTTTTCCCGGAAATCCACTAGATACGGAAAGAATTGAGTATAAGGTAACAGGATAAAACGGATTTAAATTAAAGGATTATAAGAGAGGATCATAAAAGGAATACAATATATTGAGAAAGGTTAAGGGAACCTAAGTAATAAGATCCCGGGTATGATCCCTCAAACGAGAAACGAGAACGAAAGTTAAGCGAACCGTATAACAGATCAGTGGTCATTAGGCAAACAATTAGGAAGCTAATCAAAGAGATTAGAGGGGATGATGTCACCCAACCAATGAGAAGAGGGCAAGTAAGGGATGTTGACATAACAAATGTGACATAAGCATGACATGAGGGGGAAGGAGGTGTGGTTGATTTAGAACCACACAAAGTTGATGGTTAAAAAGGTAATTAACCAAAAACAAGCTAAAAACAACCAACCAAAACAAATCAAAGCAAAACACAAAATTTTTTTCATCTTCTTCATCTTGCTCTCGGCTTTTGAAAGAAAAACACGGAGGAGTTTTTCAAAAACTCAAGCTACACACCTTCAAAAATTATAAGGTTTGTTTCTTTAGCTTCCATAATTCATAACTTAGTTATGCTATAAGTTTGGATCCAAGAATCCAAGGTTTACCTAGTTAATCAATTCCTAAAAGTTTAGGGTGAATAGTAACTTTCAAGAATAAATTTTTGATTCTTGATTTTATTTATAAGGACAAGGTAGCTTAAGCATAGATCAAGGCTTCCATGGGCATTCCAAGGATCTTTCATTGATTAAAAGCTTCAAGAAGGTATAAAACTTCAAACCCTAGCTTTACTTTTGAGTATTAGGAATGGTTTTGATTGTTATAGTTCATGAGGAACATGATCCTGGTATACTTAGAGTGTGGTTGGATTTGTAATGAGTTTGAAGTTAAGTATAGCTTTTAGTTCATGTTTGAGGGTAGTATAAAGTTGATAATATTGAGTTGTTGGGGCTGTTGGAGTGTGTTTTGGATGGATGTTGGTTGTATGATTGATTTGGGGTTGATTGGTGGTTGTTTTGGAATGGTTTAAATTTGGGAAATCGCGTAAACATAGCTGTCGTAATGCCCGATTTACCGTAGACTGTTTTTGTTCTTAACATCAGAACCCTTAAACTCACTGCTAGGTTTTGACCATTGCCATGGTTTGATAGTTCATGTTACGAGCTTCGTTTTGATATGTGGTTTGTTGGATTCCGATGAACGGTTTAGGAGAAACGGCTGTTTTAATTAACGACGTTTCGCGAACGAACCCTTACCCCTCGCCTTACTTTGAAACATAGGTTAAAGACCTTAAAGGACTAACTGAAGTATGAAACATTTATGTAGGGTGTAATAGGCAGTTGGTAAGACACTCGCGAAGGAATCGCCTTAAAACTCGTAATGGTTAAATTATTAAAAATGGTGGAGCCGAGGGGACTCGAGTGACTTAAGAGAACCAGTAAGCGCAAAACGGGCGTTAGAGTCTGAGTTGGTTAGAGTATAGATTTACAAGTGACTTTGGTTTAATTCCAACTTACTTGTTGCTTATAGGTTACCAGACTCGTCCCGAGCCATTCGTAACCCCCAGTCGCTCAGGCAAGTTTTCTACCCGTTATACTGTTGTTGTGATGTATATATGTATATGCATTATCTTGCGATAGATGCATGTTGGTTAATTAGCAAATGTTGCGATATATTGAAGCATGCTGATATGGTATATATATGCATGCCTGTTTCATATTCTTGCCATATATCTCTATTGGTTCAGTTGATAATACCTATGCTAGAGAATAGCAATAATTTGCATATACCCTTAGTATAGGGACCCAAAGGTGAAAACATTTTCTAAAACCGGGAGTCGAGGATCCCGAGTACATTTTATATATATATATATATATATATATATATTTATATATATATGGTTATAGTTTTCACAACTATTAATCGAATAAGGGTTATTCGATAACTTTATATTATTTATTGAATATTATTTCGAATATTCATTCGAGGGCTTATGACTCCTTTTATTTTATTAATTGAATATTATTTGAATATTCATTTGAGGATGTATGACTCCTTTATTTTATTTAATGAATATTATTTATAATATTCATTCGAGGTATTATGACTCGGCTTATTACTGAAATATATTCTTTATTTTATTAAAGAATAAGGTGTCAATAATCAAACTTATTTTCGATTATTCAAATAAAGATAGTACTTTAATATAAGTATATCTTTGGTTATTTAATATCCATTTCAAGTATAAATTTTAAAACTTCTACTTCGATTATTTTTATAAGGATTATCTTTCTGAGAATATTATTTAAATAATAATATTCAGATATTTTCTAATATATCGGGACTGATTTATTTTAATAAATCAGCAGTACTCCAAACATTCTTAAAAATGTTTTCGAGTCTTCAAAATGATTTTTAAAGTTAGAGTGGACCCCAAAACTCATTTTTTTTATATTTAAGATCTTCCTTTCAAAGGGGATTTAAATACTCGCTCAAAACCTGGGGGATCCAACTCTGTGGTGCATTTTACATTCGCAACGTGGTTGCTGTTTTGAGGAAACAAATGAATTGATTACTTACCCAACGTTCGGGAAGTAAGCCCATCTAATTGAGTCGGCATAAGCGACAGGCCGGGGTACGGTCTATCAAAGTGTAAGTGGTTGGGTGGCAGTCCATCAACGCGTAAGAGGCCGGGTGGCGGTCCAACACAAGGTCCTTATGTGGCCAGGGTGATGACCGGTGGGGGATTCATCCATCTACTAGTAGAAAAGGTTACTTATTGGTATCTTTGCCTGATCAGCAAGATATCAGGTTTATGCCAAAATCCTTTCCTTTCCAAATTTATTGGATATTGCAATTCTGTTCATACTTTAGATGACAGAGGTTTTCAGGAAACGTATGTATATATATAGGTGTATATATATATCGGGACTTAATGAAGTATACCATAACTTCATTTCCTTCAAAATATTTCAAAGATTGAATCTATTCAAGTCTTATCTTGTAGTCTCATCAGTGTGATGAACTTTTGAAACTAATCATAACTTGAACGGTGGTAGTTCAAGTAGTATTTGGAAAAGATATAAGTATATTGGAGTATCTTGTAACTTCATCTTTTAAACTTATATCTAGTAAATGATTATCTTATGCATGACAAAGATTTTCAGAAAAATGTTGAGACAAGGTTAGATATATGAGATCACCTTGCAACGATATTTTTATACAGTTATACACTGGAACTCTGTGTGTATTATGCATGGAAGAGGACTTCCAATACTTTGAAAAGTATATATATATATATATATATATATATATACTGAATATTTTGTGACTTCATCGCATTAAGATATCAACTTGGTTCATTTCTTCTTAACCAAGACTTTCTTGAGTACTATGAGAATGCTCATATATTGTAAGTTATTATAAATATTATTTTGGTGGGCTTGCTGCTCACCCTTGCTTTCTTCTTTCATCACACAACATCAGATAGGCAAGATGAACAGGACCAAGCTCCCAATTCGCGAGCGGATAGGAAACGTTCCGCAGTTTCCTATAGGCGTTGATGTCGCTGTAGCTGAGGTAGGAACTACCAATAGGCTAGGCTTTCAACTTTTAATGTAATAGATTATGTATATTTATGAATTGTAATAATGGCAAAGAAAATGTAAATTTATTCAGAAAACCTTTTAAGGTGTATTGGCAGATAATTGTGGAGTAAAATGACTTGTGATTATTTTTGGATGTTCATCTCTGAGACTATAACGTGTGGTGTGTGTGTTTATTGTGGGGTCACAGTACAGAGTAGTTGATTAATTATTAAGATTAGGTGTTATTAAGGGAAATGGAACTCGTGACAACCCGGATCCCCAACCCCGGATTTGGGGGTGTTACACATATTTTTCTTGGAGCATATTTATCAGGTGTATAGTTGTTATGTTTGTTAATTCCTACCTTCCCATTTCTTTTGTTTTTCCTTTTTGATTCTGCTTTCACTTCAATTTTCTCCAGTCTGTCATTCAATTGCTTGATAGACAAATGACCTATATTCACTCTTTTGATCTTATTCACTTGACTTGTTTCTCCTGGAACAAAGTTCTTAGAAACTGATCCATACTTATCATTTAACTTAGCTAGTTCAGCTTTGCTAACAGGTTTTCTTATACTCAACGGATGTGGCTCATTGTCTCTCGACGGATAATCCTTTTGATTATTCGACGGAAAATTTTCATCATCCATCGAGTCCATATCAGTTAACAGTCCTTCAACCAAATCAGAATTAAGCTTCTCCTTGTTCTTTTTCTAGGCTGCATCTGTTAGTCCCAAAATATCGTAGAAGGGGGGGTTGAATACGATACCTACAATCTTTTCAATTCGTTTACAAGTTCTTCGTTGAAAGTACGGAATCAAATTAGACACAAAACTATTCGAGGAATATATTGTTTTATTAATATAATCCTTGAGGTTGCTATAATCTAATCAATAAATTGATTAGCTACAATAAATTCAACAGCATAACAATATATTTACAAGCTTAATAAATGAAGTGCTTTAATGGAGTTCCCGTAAACACTCTGTTGAAAGCTGAAGATAACCAAAAGAACTGTGTTCATTTTATTGCTAATGTAGACTTTCAATTTCATTGGACAGGTGGCATTTCTATGTCCACACAAATCTTAGAATTGTTGTTGTTTAATTCACTAGACATTCACAAGTGCTCTATGGTGACCAAAATGTGACTCCTTTTACAGACTTATATGGCGACTGCTCTGTGTAGCCTTTATTTCTCTATGGAGACCTGTGTTGCCTTAGAGAGTTCCTCTATGGCGACTGCTCTGTGTAGCCTGTTGCTCTATGGCGACTTCTCTGTGTAGCCTGTTGCTCTAAATCGACCTGTGTTGCCTTAGAGAGTTCCTCTATGGCGACTGCTCTGTGTAGCCTGTTGCTCTATAGCGACCTGTGTTTCCTTAGAGAGTTCCTCTATGGCAACCTGTATTGCCTTAGAGAGTTCTTCTATGGCGACTTCTGTGTTGCCTTAGAGTGTTTCTCTATGGAGACTGCTCTGTGACGACTGAGGATGAGTATTTCTTCTAACTCTCCTTTGGCGACCACAGGGGTTTCCTTGTAGAAGTCCTTACACCTCTATGGCGACCAGAGTGATGAGTTCTCTGCCTTGGAATGTTTTTGCTTCTGTTTTTCCATTCTTTACTGTATCAATACTTTCTTCTGTAACTGAATTAAAATCCCTTCTTGAATACTAATGTTTGGTGCACTAGTATGGTTCACAAACAACTAGCATTGAGAGAACCTAATTCAATTTATCTTTTGTTTCTGAGCTAATACAGATCGGTGAATATCCATTACTTCTTTCACTGATCCCTTGATCTGCAACACTTGAAGTCAATTGATGTAACTGATGATTAAAGTCCTTTGATGTCTTATTCTTCATGGCTGCTTGAACATGTTAATGAACTTCTTTCCATTATCTGTTTTGAGGACTTAAAGAGTCAATTACATCTTTTGGTTCTTTGTGTTTATCCTTTCTTCATCTGTAGGGTTCCTGTGCTTCACAGTTTAATATTATTTATCTGTTTCTGTTTTCATGTTGAGTTATAATTCCTTGATTACATGTTACATTACATTATGCTTTACAATCTCCCCATATTTGATTGTTAGAGTTCGACAAGCAAATCCCTAAGGATAACTCAACTGATAATAAGAAAAAGTACAATATCAAAACAGATAAAGATATTAAATACATTCTGGATTACATATTCAATTCCAGATTTCTTAATTTACAAATTACAAAGAAGTGTTCCCCTAGACTGAACATATATATTTTATGTCTTCTTTGTCTTTGTTCTTTTCTGCTTCTTGCCCTTGCTTCCTTCTCCTTCTTGAGTCTGAACAGACTTTCTTTTAGTGACTTTCTTCTTAGGATCTGAAGGTTTTGGAGGAGATTCTTTCAGCTCATTTAATCTAGCTTGTACATAATCGCGAGCTTCTATTTCAAGTGCATTGATTGGAGGTAGATTGTTCAGCTCATGAAGTATTATCTTAAGATATTTGACTTTGGTGCATTTAGGAACAAGATCAAACAATAGTGATGATTTTCTGGATATTACGAAGACTGTTATCCTTTTTGGATGTCCTCTTACTCTTTTAGTGTCATTGATTGATTCTTCTTCCATCACTTCATCAAGTATCTTAATGATAGGAATCGAAGCAACCTTGTCCTCCTTACATGTGGATAGTTTGACATCCATCAAGGCTTACTGTATTGAGTCTGATTCACTTGTCCTGAAGTCTTTGATCCTGATCTTGCTCTTGTTGATTTTGAAGACTAGCTCCCCTTCACTATCAGTGCTGATTATGGGTGCATTATCTTTCATAAGATTAATTTCTGGTTCTTAATTAATAAACACCATCTCATGATACTGTTAGATATATTTGAGATGTCATGTCTAATCTGTTTTGTTTAGTTTCAAAACTTATTATCAGGACTTACTAAAGTCAGAACTTATATCAGACTTAAGGTCGTCGGGATTTATATCAGGACTTAAGTGCGGATACTTCAGATAAGGAAAGCAACTGATTTACAGGAAAGGGTCATGACTAAAATATTAGAAGATATGCATGGAGAGTTAGAAGACTAGAACACTTGTAGAAGATAATATCTGATTGATATATTTTAGGAGACAAAATTATATTCAATATCAGTTAGAAGATATCTTGTAATTGTGTACTAGATAAACACAGCTAAGGGTTTACACTATATGTATTATCATTATCGAGAACATTATACATTTTGTAACCTATCAGCTCTTAGTGATATTGTTCATCACTGAGAGAGAACAATTGTTCTATTGTAACAGAGTTTATTATATTGAATATACTTGATTACTGTTACATACTTGTGTTGATAAATCGATTTGATTGTATAAACACTATATTCAACCCCTTTCTATAGTGTTGTGTGACCTAACAAGTGGTATCAGAGCTTTTCTGTTAACACACATACAGTAAGATCCAAACAATCAATCATGTCTGAAGAAACACAAACTCTAACTAAGCCCACCAAAACTCAAGATACACAAAACACTCAAACCCACAGTCGATATGAGACTATTAGGGTTCCCATACTGAGACCATCTGAGTATCCTATATGGAAAGTGAAGATGGCTATATTTCTGGAACCTACAGATCCTGAATACCTTGATAGAATTAATGAAGGACCATATAAGCCTACCAAGCTCTCTGTTGCAGTTGTTGATCAACCAGCAAAGACCATACCAAAGGAGAAAGGTGAATACACACCTGAAGATATCTCATATATTGCCAAGGATGCAAGTGTAAGGCATTTTCTATATAGTGCAATAGATAATGTCATGTCAAATAGGGTAATTGGAAGACTGCAAAGGAGATATGGGATGCTTTGGAGATAAGATGCCAGGGAACTGATGCAATTAAAAAGAACAGGAAGACTATACTCACTCAAGAGTATGAGCACTTTGACTCAAAAGCTGATGAGTCATTAACTGATTAATTCCTTCTAGTGTAAAGTCTGATGCAAAGTATGATATAAAGTCTGATAAATAGCATGTTAGCATAAACTCTGAAACTAAACCCGCTACAAATGCTAACAAACTTAAAAAGGCCAAAGGATCCAAACAAGTCTGGGTTCTTAAAACTAACCAATAGCGGTCTTTGTGATTGCAGGGCAACAGGAAAAACATCCTAGTTCTGGACAGTGGATGTTCAGGACATATGACTGGAAATAAAGCCCTGTTATCAGACTTTATGGAGAAAGCTGGCCCATGAGTTTCTTGTGGAGATGGAAACATGGGAAAAACTCTGGGATATGGCAATATCAATCTTGGGAATGTCATTAATGAATCAGTAGCTCTTGTCTCATGACTTAAACACAATCTGCTATGTGTGAGTCAAATCTATGACAGAGGTTATCATGTGGATTTCTTTGAAGAACACTGTGAAGTTGTAAGTAATTCTATAGGCAAAGTGGTTCTGAAAGGTTATAGACATAGTAACATATATGAAGCCAGACTTTCAACAAATTCTGATGGTTTTGCAATCTGTCTGTTAAGTAGAGCATCAATTGAAGAAAGCTGGAATTGGCACAAGAGACTCTCTCATTTAAATTTCAACAACATAAATGAGCTATTAAAGAAAGATCTTGTGAGAGGACTGCCAAAATCAGTATTTGCTCCTGATGGCCTTTGTGATTCATGTCAAAAGGCAAAAAAAAAGAAAATCATCATTCAAGAGCAAAACTGAATCCTTAATTCTTGAGCCTTATCACTTACTGCATGTTTATCTAATTGGTCCAGTTAATGTCATGTCAATTGCAAAGAAAAAATATGTTATGGTTATAGTGGATGAGTTTACAAGGTACACTTGGGTGTATTTCTTGCACAAGAAGAATGAAACTGCATTACTCTAACTGATCATGTCAGACATCTGGATAAATTGGTCAAAGATTATGTTAAGATAATAAGAAGTGATGATGGCACTGAGTTCAAGAATTCAATCATGGAAGAGTTCTACAAAGAGCATGGAATAAAGCAGGAATTTTTTGTACCTGGAACTCCACGGCAAAATGGATTTATAGAAAGAAAGAACAAGACTCTCATTGAAGCTGCACGAACTATGCTTGATGAAGCAAAGCTGCCAACCTACTTTTGGGCTGAAGCTGTGCAGACTGCTTGTTTTACACAGAATGCTACACTCATAAACAAGCATGGAAAAACACCATATGAGATGGTGAAGAAAAAGAAGCCAAATCTGAAATACTTTTATGTATTTGGATGTAAGTGTTTTGATCTTAAGACTCATCCTGAACAGCTGTCAAAATATGATCTAAAAGCTGATAAAGGAATTTTTGTTGGATATCCACTTTCCACAAAAGCCTTCAGAGTCTACAATTTAAGAACAAGGGTTGTCATGGAATCTATCAATGTATCTTTTAATGACAAAAAGATTACTGGACTTGAAGATTTCAATGATCATGATCAGCTGAGATTTGAAAATGAAGATTTAAATTCTGATTCTGTAAATTCCGATGACCTAAATCCTGATCCTGTAAGTTCTGATGGGTTAAACTATGATGTCATTGAAACTATGGTAACTACTCCAAGGGAAAATGCACCTGTTCAGGGGGAGCAAGCTGATGATCCTACCACAACTCAAGACTCACAAGAAGCATCAGAACCTGTCACTGGTTATTCAAGTTCTGATTTATCAAGTTCTGATGAGCCAAATTTTGATAATTCTGGAAACTCTGATTCTTCAATTCCTGAAGGATCCAACTCAAATTCTGAAATTTCAGAGAGCATAACTTCAGGGGGGGCATCAGAAAATGCTGATGGAGACAGCATGGATCATGGGGGAGGATTCAAATCTAGAGATCAACTTCCATCTGCAAGGAAGTGGACTAAATCACACACACCTGACTTAATAATTGGAGATCCTGAAGCAGGTGTCAGAACTAGAATAGCAACAACAAATGAGTGTCTCTATCATTCTTTTCTATCTCAGACTGAACCAAAGAAAGTGGAAGAAGCTCTTCAAGATGCTGATTGGGTGCAAGCAATGCAGGAAGAGTTAAAATGAATTTGAAAGAAATAAAGTCTGGACCCTAGTGCCAAGACCAAAGAACAGATCCATTGTTGGCACAAAATGGGTGTTTAGAAACAAAACTGACAGTGATGACATAATTACAAGAAAAAAAGCAAGGTTGGTTGCTAAAGGTTACTCTCAACATGAGGGTATTGACTATGATGAAACATTTGCTCCAGTTGCTAGATTGGAAGCCATAAGAATCTTTTTGGCTTATGCTGCTCAAAATAAGTTTAAAGTCTTTCAAATGGATGTGAAAAGTGCTTTTCTCAATGGAGAATTGGAAGAAGAGGTATATGTTGAACAACCTCCAAGCTTTGTAGATCCAAAATTTCCAAATCATGTCTACAGGCTTGACAAAGCACTTTATGGCCTTAAGCAAGCTCCAAGAGCATGGTATGAGACTTTAGCTCAATTCATCTGGAAAGTGGATTTAAGAGAGGAACAATTGATAAAACACTGTTCTACCTCAACCATGGAAAGGACTTACTTTTGGTACAGATATATGTTGATGATATCATCTTTGGTTCTACAAATGCCAAACTCTGTGAAAGGTTTGCAAAGCTAATGCAGTCAAGATATCAAATGCGTATGATGGGAGAACTTAGCTATTTTCTGGGACTTTAATTCAAGCAAAATGAAGAAGGTACTTTCATAAATAAATCCAAGTACACCAGAAATTTACTCAAAAAATTTGAAATGCATGACTGTTCAACTACATCCACTCCCATGGCCACTGCAACCAAGTTAGATAAAGTCACTAGAGCATCAGTAGATATTACTAACTACAGAGGTATGATTGGATCTTTACTCTATTTAACTGCAAGTAGACCTGATATCATGTATGTTACCTGTCTTTGTGCAAGATTTCAGGCTGATCCAAGAGAACCTCATCTAATAGCTGTGAAAAGAATTTTTAAGTACCTCAAGGGTACAGCTGATTTAGGATTATGGTATCCTAGAGAATCAGATTTTAAGCTAATTGGTTACTCAGATGTAGATTATGCATGATGCAAAATAGACAGGAAAAGCACTAGTGGAAGCTTCCAATTTCTTGGAGGCAGATTGGTTTCTTGGTTTAGCAAGAAACAGAAATCAATTTCCACATCAACTGCAGAAGCAGAATATATTGCTGTAGGAAGCTGTTGTGCACAGATTCTTTGGATGAAAAATCAGTTACTGGACTATGGGTTAGAATTTTTTAAAATACCCATTTACTGTGATAATCAAAGTGTTATTGCTATGACAGGTAATCCAGTTCAACACTCAATGACAAAGCACATCAGCATTAGGTACCATTTCATAAGGGAACATGTGATGGAAGGTACAGTGAAATTGCATTTTGTTCCAACAGATCAACAACTAGCAGATATCTTCACAAAACCACTATGTGAAGCTACTTGTACAAGACTGGTAAATGAACTTGGAATGGTTTCAGGTTCTTTCTCAAAATCTGCTTAGTTTTTGTTCTCGTGCATCATACTTTATGATCAGTGTTTACAGATTGTCTTATCTCAGTGTAATCTATGCTTAAATTATAATATATTAAATACTGATTGTTATTTGATGTGATTCTATATGCTCTTATAGTGTTTTGAATGTTCTGTGATTATTCAATCCAATGAGGATTATTTGTTAGATGCTGACTTAGTAGTCTTTAACAAATTGTGTATCCCATGTATGAATTAGTTGTTTATGTGAAAATCAATAACACAAGCAAATTTTGGTTTTGATCTTAGTCAAATTCACTTTGTGTATCTTTTACTAAGTCACAAACTAGATTATTGCTTCTTATCTGTCAAATTCTGATGTCAGTAAATCTTAAGGATGAACTACATGCTTGATAAGCCTCACTTATCTGAAGAAAAGAAAAGAAATTGAAGTCATGTACTCCTTTGAGATCCAGAGTAAATATGTGAATGGGAAGACCCAAGTGCATTGTTGGTATTAAGTTATATGCATTAGAAAAGCAAATAAATTTGTCTTGGTGACTTTTCACATTATCTGATTACTGGAGAAATACTCTGATAATAGCATAAATTCTTATAGCAGTTGTGACTCATTTACACTGAGAAGTCACTGTAAAAAGAATTTCAAAAGATGCATAAAATGAGCACAAACAGTTGAGGTGGACTCTTGCATAAATTTATTCTATAGTAGACTTTAAAATTAAAGACAGAATTTAAGCACTTTTCTTAGTTATGCCTTATTTCTAAGATATACTGAAGTCTATCAGACTTTAATCTTTATCTGATCATTTGCAAATGCACACACTCTCACTCCATATGAATGATGAAAATTACTGTGGTGATTAAGTTGTTTCAGATAAACAGTTAAGTATTATTTGCATAAATCCTGAGGACAAGTTCTGATGAAAGTGCTGATGATTAAACTCTGAAGAAACCAGTCAGTATTTGTATGAAGAATCATAGCAACAGACATTCACTTTTTGAGTGCAGAAGCCATGTTCTGATGACCGTTAAAATCTGATAATAGTCAAGTTGTGATGCAAATCCTGATGGAAACTCTGATGCTTACGTGGCATTATTTATTTACTTGACTTATTTGTGGTATTTACTGTAACGATCATATTTATCAGAAAATAATTAAGTGAGAGAAAATAGTGATAATCATTTGGTTATAGGTTGCGTGTTTGTTTTGAAAAACAACATGTGAGAAATAATTACTGCACATTTCTCGTGCCCACTAACCACTGTTTTGACTATTTACTGCATGACAGGTGTCTAATGTCGGTTCTGCTTCAGAATATAACCGTTGTAATTAGTGAATGTATAAATAAAAGAGTTAAAAGATTTTACAATCTTTTACCTACTTTTCTTATTCTCTAGTCTCTCTTATTCTCTCTCACACTCTAATATTCTCTGAAGCTATTTTCTTACAGGCATTTTATCAAAAACCTTGTGTACATACTATTTTCTCACTTATTTCTTTACAGTAATGGCACCAAAGGACATCATTTTTAATGGAGCCAAGTTCGTCCCCAACAACTATCTGGCCATACTTAGTAAAGACGAAGCTCCATAAGATCTTCACTTCATACAAGACTTTCTCTCCCGAAGTGAGATTGGGTATGCTTTGACCCAACTAGAAGCACTCTCAGGAACTCAAGTGCTGGAGTTTTGGAGGAGTGTTGTTTATGATGATGGTGGAAAAGATGGGTCCCCAAGTATTATCTTTACAACAGGGGAAGATGAGCACCTGCTTACTTTGGCTACAGTTTGCCAAGCTCTACATCTGCCAGAAGATTGTACTTTTAATGCTCAGATTGAGGAGCACTTCTGCAAAATATGATGTCCAATCTTGGCTATAAGAAAGGTTTGTCCAAGCTGGGACAACTGAAGAGGCCATACATAAGAAAGGAGTGGAGTTTCTTCTTTGACTGCATCACCAGAGCTTTTGCCAACAAATGCTCAAATTTTGATGCCATCCCAATCCTGAGTCAGCAAATTGGGTATGCTCTCATTAATCAAACTCATTTTGATTATGCTAGTGTTGTGCTAGGATTTATTGGGGATAGGATGCAAGAGGACAAAAATACTGTTTATTTTGCTAGATTCTGTCAGCTTATATATAGTTTATGTTGTTCTGATGCACCTCAGAATTTTAGTGAGTCAATTCCACCATTTAAACTTGACAAAAGGGCTTTCACTGACTTATTATCTACTGATAATAAGAAGATTGTACTAAGACCCCTCCAAATTCCTCAATCAGTCAAACAAGTCTTAGTAAATTCTGACCCCAACAAATAAAGAACCATATATCCTGATGTAACACCATCTCAACCTCCATCAGCACCCACAACCAATAAACAACCAGCTCAAACTTCTCAACCATGACCACAACCTACCATCAGAACATATTTCAAACCAGCACAATCCTCTCACCAACAACCATCTGCTATAACATCAAGACCCAAACCTTCAAAAGCAAAATATGTTCCTAAATCTCCATTAAGGAGAAGAAAGATGATACTAAGGGATGAGTCTGATAAAGAAGAGGAGCAAGTCCAGGTTTATGCATCGGAACCTGTGACAGTTGAAGCTGAAAATGTGATTTTTCAAAAGGAAATAGAAGCTGAAGGGTCTGAAATTCAGAAAAGGAAAAGATTTGCAAACTCTGATGCAGATCATGTTTCTCCACCATCCAGGAGATCAAATAAAATGAGAGCAGGAAGGCATTTGACACAACCTCACTCTGAGAATACTCAAGAAGCTGAGGAAGGGGATCATGAATCTTTGATCTCATCTGAACCAATTGTTATTGAAGCCCTTCCTCAAGCTAAAGACACTGTTCCAGACACAGTGATCACACCTCATGTCTCTCCTATTAAAGAAACAACAGTTCAAGATTCAGGATTAAGTCCTAAAATTGACATCCACAGGCTGAACATTCCAACTTTTCTCTATCTGGAGGCTCCAACTGCAGCTCAGCCATCTACTGTTACTTCTCCAATCTTACAGGCTGAGATACCATCTACACCAATTCTGGATCTGGAAACTGAAGATCAGAATGAAGTTGTTCCATAATCTCCTTCAGTTACACACACCCTTGTGTTATCAGAAGATGAGGAGATGCTATCAAATTCTGGAGACAGTGCTCCAGTTAATGCTCCCATTCTTGGAAAGGAGGAACTGCTTACAAAGTTTGTTGAACAAGATGCTCATGTTCCTTGGGAAGAAACTCACAGAGGATGTGATGCCCTCAATCTCGGGGTTAGGAAACGAGGACTCTCACAGCTCTAATCTAATAATTAAATATGCATAAACCACGATTAACTACTAACAGGATCAACAGGATAAAGTATGAGACAAGATTACAACTACCAATCATAAAATATAACTTACAAACCCAAAATTTTATTAAATAAACAATATCGATTCCGGCTGGGAACCGAGAGATAACCCATTATATTCGGGTGATCATCCCGTATCGACCTCCATTCCGGTCTTTAAGGTACCAATCGACATAATTTCAGCCTTAAGTTGGACTAGCCCTGCTAGCCTCTTACCATGACTGGACTAGTCCCATTAGCCTCTTACGTCCCAATCCAATCCATCAGGAATTCATTTGGAAAACCTTGAGTTGGAAAAACAAATAGGTTTTTCTAAAATTCATTTTATCATTACCAAGAATGTGAAATCATTCAGACTCTTTCAAGTCGAAACTCATTCTTAAATCATATTTTAAGGAAACAAAGTTCAGGGAGTGATTCAAAGATACACAAGGAACAATTCATAAGAATTCTGTATCGGGGATAACAAAGCACTTAAGTTAGAAGGATCAACATTTGTTTAGGGATCAATAGGGTGATCAGGGAGAACAGGGTATCATTAAACAGGGTTAACAAGGATAATCAGAGGGTCCAATATATTTCATGGCTCAATAACACAATTTGAACAGGAAGGACAGATTATCAAAGGGTGGAATCAATAAGCTTATCAATAACAGATTATCAAGAACAAGAGTACTTCAAATCAATATCAGGGTTTCATAATTAAATAGTTCAATACTCTACATGGTATGAACAACATTCTCTTTATAACCATTTACACAAGTAATCAGAGTTACTTGCCTGAATTTGCTTTCCTGAAGGTTGAACTACTGCCACCTTGTAAACCCTTTCCTTTCCTAGCCTGAATGCCCTCACGCTCCGAATCTACAATAAAACCAAACCTTAATTAGATTCTCAACTCTCGTTCCCGGAATGATCACTCTATACGATAACTCGATTATATCCTTGACTCGAGTATACGAATATAGCTTATACACATAAGCACATAACACATAACACATTCCTTCTCGTAACCTTTATATCTTTATATACTTAATAATCGAAGCGCACTTGCTTAATCTTAGCTATTTCTCAAATCACACTAATATAACTCTTACGAGTACATGATTTATTCACAACCAAACATTTACGACCATAGGTATCACCTATAGCTCTTTATAATATCAAACGATTTAATTCCTCTTAATTCGAACCAAACATACAAAACACATCCACATATATTCAATTTCAATCTCACACATTCATGCACAACTAATGCAATTTACAAGATTCATTTACTCACTTTAACCTTATCCTTTTTAATCAAAATCCGAATCATAAACACATTAAGGGTCAAAATCAACAACTTCTTTTAATCATCAAAATTTGAACACAAACACTACTTAATCTTTATCATGCAATCAAGCTCTCACTAGCCATTAAACCAACTTAATTCCACCTTTTTACTTCTAAGAACCCATTCGGGTTTTCCATAAATCAAACATGCAAGAATGGATTTTGACATGCAAGGTTATATATCACATTTCCCACTTGTTTTAGTCCTTAACTAGATCATTCCATTCACTTAAACACCAAATCCAAGCATTACCTAGTGACTTTAGCTTTAATCAATTCATTTAGTCAACATGCATCCACTTAATCACCAAATTATCCCCTTTTTAGTTTATTTTCCATTCGGCAAGAACATGATTTACAACTCAAGGACTAATCAATGACATGCACATCTTGATCTTCTTTAAAACTAACATACAATCACTTTTTAGGCCATATAAACTTAGTGTTCACCAAGATTAACTCACAAAATCAAATTCCTCTTCTTAATTAGCATAAAGCCGAATGATAAACTCACATGCAAACATTAATTTTTGATTTTCTAAGCAACAATCATTTACACACATCCATTTACTTCCTAACACAATCAATACAACCATTTTATCAATCACATACTCAATTTTCAACGAAAGAAATAAAACCCTTTTTTAAGCTTTCAAGAAACCATGACATGCAAAGCTAAAATCAAATGATCGTATCATGGAAACTCCACCGGCTCTCCTTTGGATCATGGCCGGTGGTGGTCGAACTTGAGAGAGCCCATAACGGGTCTCTTCTCGAGTTTATGACCACCAAAATGCTTGAATTCACTCTCATGGTTATGCATCAAGAAATGGTTTTCCTTGAACACCACCATAGTGATTAACCAATCAAACTTCTATAAATACTTACATGCAAATAGGAATCGAAGAGTATACCGAAAATAAAGACTAAAAGTAGCAATATCTTTGAGTTTGAGTAGGTTTTGAAGGTTGCATGCAAGTGAGAGAGATGAGAGATGGAGAGAGCCGAGAGAGAGAGTGAGAGAGAGTGAGAGAGAGTGTTCGAGAGAAAGAAAAGAAAAGAGAAGAGAGGAAAGAGTGGGTGCACGGGAAAAGAAAGAAAAAAGGGGGGAGAATGAATTTATACTCCACCAAAACAAGGGTAAATTGGTAATCTACTAATTCCCTTTTAGCTCATTTGTTCCTTTTCTTTTTACTCAAATATAACAAAAATAAAATAAAAGTATATCTCTCTTGGGAAGTCGAGAATTATCGAAAATGAAAATTTTAATACGTAGGTCTCGAAATTAGCTTTTTAACCATTACTCATAATAGATTTTTGAGCAGACGGTTGATTTTATATGAATTTCGCAAGCTTGCTTTAATAATAACATTTTCCACATAAAATCAATTAAAAAAACACAAAGACCATCAAATAAATTCACTCATCATTTTTAAAAAGTCTCTGGGACTACTAAGAAGATATCAGAACAAATCCCATGTTTTTATCTTACTCAGATGATTTTATAAAAATGCGCGAAGGTTAATTAAACCTTTATTTAAATCACATAATCCCTTTTACATTCATAAAAATGTCACAGAACACATAGCCATGCACACAGACAACAATCTCACATATATAATCACATAATGACTCAGGTCTGATCATAGAATTTATCCCTCTTTAATCTTTATCCTCTTTTACGCGTACCGGGTCACGTTTAGCCTGACGGCCCGACGCTCAGCGTTTCGATGACGCTTCTCATTATCTTTACCAATCAACACATCACTTAGGATGAAATACTTTATTTATACATTCATTTCATTCACTCATACATAATTCACATTCTATATTTCTTGATTCCTTATTAGGACGGGTTCCGTTCTACCTGACGGCCCGACGCCACAGCTTAACTTCTAAGCTGACTCTTTAAATTGGAACGTTTTTATTCATGCTCCTTTATTCTAATATACAGAAAAGACAATTAATCAGCACTTAGTCACATAATTATAATCACATCACATAACACATACTTTATTGACTTAATTACGTCACAAAATTCTCAGTCGTCACAGAGGAGTTAAGTGGACCAAGAAGTGGAATGAATCTGATTTCATTCCAAGCTCTAAAGTTCTGACAGAGCATATTGCAAAAACTGATGAGTTGTTGACAAACTCTGATTTCAAGCACCAACTCAAAGTCACAGCTCTAAGTACTAAAAACCTTCAAGGTCAACACTCCATTACTCATGAAAAAGTTGATAAACTTCTGGAAAGCGCTGATAAGCTGGATATTGAGATCAAGCTAGACAAAAAGAGGTTTATCAGACCTATTCATGAGAAAGTTAAAGCTATTGAGAAGGTTCAAGAAAAGCAACAGGCCCAACTTACTGAGGTCCTGAAGAATCAAACCTCTCAACAAGCTAAACTAAATGAAATTCAATTTTCAGTAGAACTTCTTCTCTCTCTCATACTACCAGATGATGCCAAAAAGGGGGAGAAGGTAGTTAAGTCCAAATGCTCAACTAGTCAAATACTGAAAAAGAAGGATGATAAAGGTGGAGACCAGGGAAACTCTGAAAAGAGTAGAGGTCAGAGTCAAGGTCAAGGAAAAGGTCAAGGAAAATCTTCACAGAAAGTAATTTCTGATGTTAGCAAATCTTCTACACAGAAGTCAAGTTTTGATGTTGTGCATGCTAAGTCTGATGTCAAGCTCTGATATCCTGATTCAGTCAGGATCTAAAGACTCTCAGAAGTTTTTACAAACTCTGAAGTTAAAGGGAAAGCAGATTACTGTCTACTACAAAGATCCTAAAATTTAGACACTTGATGAAGAAATTGCTAGAAGACTATTTCTCAAGCATAATCCTAGAATGGATTTAGAGACTTTAAAGGAGGAAGAAGCTAAATTTGCAGCTGAGAAGACAAATTTAAAGTCTAAAGCTTCTGATGCAAAGAAACCTCCAAGGCCTAAGGTAAAAGGCATTGTGATCAAGGAAAGGTCCAATTCTGAGGCTTCAAAGCCCAAGACAAGATCACAAGTTGATCCCAAGGATAAAGGGAAAGGAAAGATTGATGAACCAACAAAGCCACAGGAGATGAAGATTCCTCAAATCCTGATAAAACCTATACGCAAACTGGTTCAAGTATTTGATGATGATGCTGCAGTAGATGAAACTGTTCAAACTTTGAAAAGAAGGAAGATAACTGAAGAATCTAAGACAACCTCTGACAAAGCTCAAGTTGTTTAGAATGAATAACAGCAAGCTACAGAATAAATAGCAAATTCTGATCAAGTCATCAAGAGAATAACCTCTGATAGTGCTCAAGTTGATTTAAACAAATTGACAGTTACTGATAAGAGAAAACTCCTATGGAAGAATGTTAATCCATCAGATCCTAAGAAAAGCCAGCTGCTATCTGATTTCATGACTGTTGGATTAAAAGTCAGAGAAGCAAGAGACAGAGCTGGATTAGGTTCTAAAGAAGCCAAAATAAGACAGGATTTGAAGTACTTACTAGAGATCCATTCTTATTGACTCACAAACCTCTTGAAGAAGTTACACAGAAATACCTTGATAAGGTTATATCTATTCAAGTGGTACTGGACGCTCATTATAAAAGTAATGTCAAAGAAAAACTGATTTTATTTCTTGAAGATGGAAGGATATACAGAATGTCAGAATCAGATGTGCTGAACAAATTCCTGAAAGAACTTAAATTCTTTCATTATCTTTTGGAGATAAAGTCTGAGATTACTAGGAGATGGTCAAATTTCATCATGAAGACCATAAGGGATAAAGCACGAATTTCTGGATCAAGGGTTACAGAATTCATTCCAAATATTGTTGAAGATGATGGAAGTGAAATTCCAATGAAGAAGGATTCTGCTAAACTTGAGGTTATTTTAAAGGAGAAATGTATGCACTATAATGAAGATTCAACTCATCCAAGAGTAATCAGACTTGGTGATGGTTTGGAAAGAAACCATATCTCAGCACTTAGGAATGCAATCTACCAGATTGGAAGTCAGGATGAAGAACTGAAGTAAGTCAAAGCTACACTAGCTCAAGTCCTGAGGAATGCAGAAGAGAAGCTGATATCAAACTTTGTCAAGAATCACTTTGGATTCAGATTGACTCAGTAAGATTGGTAAAAGCTAAAAGGACTGTAAGTTGTAGTTAGTTGTCTAATTAAACTCTCATTGCATTTGTACTTAAATGTTTTTGACATCATCAAATCTATTAACTTGTATATTTTTCATAATTTACAAGTTGGGGGAGATTGTTAGATATATTTGAGATGACATGTCTAATCTGTTGTGTTTAGTTTCAGAACTTAATATCAGGACTTACTGGAAATCAGAATTTACTAAAGTCAGAACTTATATAAGAACTTAAGGTCGTCGGGATTTATATCAGGACTTCAGATAAGGAAAGCAGCTGATTTACAAGAAAGGAGCATGACTAAAACAATAGCAGATATGCATGGAGAGTTAGAATACTGGAAGACTTGTTGAAGATAATATCTGATTGATATATTTTAGGAGACAGAATTATATTCTATATCAATTAGAAGATATCTTGTAATTATGTACTATATAAACACAACTTAGGGTTTACACTATATGTGTTATCATTATCGAGAACATTATATATTTTGTAACCTAGCAGCTCTTAGTGATATTGTTTATCACTGAGAGAGAATAACTGTTCTATTGTAACAGAGTTTATTATATTGAATATACTTGATTACTGTTACATACTTGTGTTGATAAATTGATTTGATTGTATAAACACTATATTCAACCCCCTTCTATAGTGTTGTGTGACCTAACAGATGCGCTCTTGTAACCTTCTTCATATCCTTCTCTGTATCTCTGATCATTTTATCATTGAGCCTATAAGCATATAGAACTTCAGCAGCTTTATAATCTGCTTCTGATCTTTTAACACCTGGAGCTTCCAGTTTAGCTCTTTTGCTCCTGAGTTGACTTTCCAGGAAAGTAAGTTGTAGAAAAAGAATGGTTCTTATGTGTTAGTCAGACATGGTGATGTTTTGCATTCTGCCACCCGCAAATACTTTGATCACGATACATAAAGGCTTGAGGGGATACATCCATCATCATTCTCCAAAGTTTATCTCTGAAATATTTATTCTCATTTGATTTCAACTATGGGATTTTTGAGGCTAAGATAAACAGTTCAACAATGTTCAACTTCTTCAGCATATTGGTAGACACCTTCATCTGTAGACCATCTCTGTGATTGATAGTGACCTTCCATCCATTCTTTAGAATGTTCACAGTTGTTCCAGAAATTATTTTGCTGAACTAATCATAGAACTCATGGATGTTTTCATGTTCTTTTCTGTAATGCTCCACAGTTCTCAACAGATTAGAGTTACCGGGGTCTGAATAGTGATATGTTTCTGGTTGGTCCATTTTTTTCTTTATTTCTTCCCATTTGCTTCCTTTCCTGTTAGTTCGAAGATATGCTTCTCTTGCTTCTCTGTTCTCCCTTCTTTGAATGGCTCTTTGAATTCTTGCTCTTGATCTTTCCATTTCTTCTTGAATCTCTATATAAGAGCGATTGATTTTCTCTGGCAGTCCATAGAATAAACAGTCGTCTGAGAAAGCATCTTCATCTTCAAACTCTTCGTCCTCAGTAATGATATTTCTTTCTTCCGTAGCCACTTCTTCAAATCTTAGCTCACACCCCATCGGAACATCACTTTCATTTATTTCACCTTCCTCAAGTTCCTCTTCAGAGAATAAGGGTCTTGGAGCATATATCTGAGACAAGAGATTTTTCTGAGTTATAATGATTTGGTTCAGATTTCCTGATTGCTCCCCCTAAGATGTTAATTTCTCCTTAGTGAATCTTGACTTGAGGAGCACTCTTTCATCAATTCTCTCTTCTACCTCTTCATGTATCTCATCTCCAAACTCATCATAGGCAGCTCTAGTAGTCTGAAAGGCATCTTGAAGTAGATCAACAGCAATGGCTACTTTTTCTTGTTCTTCTACCCGTGTCTCCCCCTCAGTTGGGTTATCCTTCAGAGCTGGTGTTGATTGAGCATGTAAGGTCGAGACAGGGATCTCATGAGAAACAGGCAGTTGCTTGCTGACTGAGATCATTGGCCCAGTACTGGCAAGAGCTGCTTCAGAAGAGACCGGGATCGGCGCTTGCTTGCTAACTGAGAGCTTTGGCTCAGTATTGGAAATTGCCTTTCCTTTTCCTGTGTGAGATAGAGATCGCTCAATGAATTCCCATAATCTGGTGAATGCTGCTTGTTGATGTTCAAGCTGATCGGAAAGACTGGCAATTTAATGATCCCTGAGAGATAATTCTTCCTGGAAATGTTGGTCTTTAAGAGCCAGCTGTTCTTTGAGATAACCGTCTTTGAAGGCCAACTGCTCTTTAAGATAAGATTTAGTGACATAATTTGATAGATCTATAGGTGAATTTTGGATGATGGGTGTCTCACAGGCTTCTCGCAGTGTATCACTCATCACTCTAGCACTCGGTTTGGGGTGATGTGTGTCTCTCGTTCTCACATGTGCACTCCGCTCAGAGCTCTGAGTTCCAATTGTACCTGAAGAAGACACTGGAGCCATCCTTAAAGAGGTCAGCAGTGGTGCAATGGGAGTTCGCAATTCCCGATCCTTGTCTGAGACAAGTTCCCTATCATCACCAGATGACTCATCCAGAATTAGAATCTCTGGAAGGAGCACTGGGGCCATCATATTTGGCATCTGATCCCCAGCTTCCCCTTGTATCTGTGAAGATACATTCCCCTTAGGCTCACTAGTTAAATCTAGTTCATTTCCAATGGTTTGTCGATCCGCGCCTATATCGAATGCACTATACGCAGATGCATTTAGGGTTATTAGTCCTGGGGAGGTAAGTGTTATGCTAGATTTGGCAGGGATTACAGCACCCTCTCCTAACACCTGTGAAGGCAGATGGTCTGTTGAAGGACCTTGAACAGGGTATTCTAACCGTAATATGGTTGAATGCCCTATTTCTATCAATAATTCCTCACCAAATAGAGCTCTCCTAATTGACTGATATAAAGATTTAAGAGCTTGAATATCTGAGAGTATGTTTGACTATCACAGGATGCCTTGGCTGATAGGCGAATTTCAATAGACCCACCTTGTTGAGAAGATGAATCCAGTAATTGTTTATGTACCTTTTCAGCCAGTGTATCCTTTTGGGAAGATACATGGAGGGTTACAGTTGTCTCAGTGGGGATACTACTTTTCTTCGTTGGAGACAGAGCTGCGGGTTCTCTCAAAGTACCTTCCTTATTTGCTGAATCTAGTGGAGTTTCTCCCTCTATATGCATTGGGTCCTTGTACGCAGGGTATGGGCTAAGAGAGTTGAAGGTGTTTGATTTGGCTCTAGAGGGTGGTTATGAATTTGTGGTATACCAAACTCACTACCTCTCCTATCTACTTGTTCAACAAGCAGCTGTGTGTGATAAGTGTCAAGATTTAATTGATCTATGCTAATAAAATCAGAGCATGCTTCATAAGTATTACTCGTAGCAGATGCACCCATACCTGATAAAGCTGGTCTATAGACAGATGTATTTGAATGGGTAGACTCAGCAGCTTCCGGAGGTTGTCCAGCAGCTTTAAGTTGAGATTGGTGAGCATTTTCAGGTACAACTTTTTGCTTTGGTTCAACTTCAACCTCTGCTTGATCAACATCCTCAGGCTCAGGTTGATCTGCTTCTTCATGTGCATCCTCTTCAGGTTCATGAGCAATGTTCTCCTGTTGTAGATCATCAGCTTGAGGCTCACCTTCATTGTCTTCATCTTCATGTTGAGAATTAATAATAGCAAAGACATCTGTCATGTATTCCGTTAGGAAAACAATATTTACATTTGGATAGTTTCCTTTTTTGAGCAGTTTAGACACTATCAACGGGGACATGATAGGGGAATCTTCCAGGATGTCACTGTGAGTTGATGCCTTCTGTGCTTCTGACATTTTTCCATTGAGCACAATCTAAAGAAACCTTGTATATAAGATAAAGTTTTGATGCTGAGATTGGTTCTCTAGAATATGCTTCATGAATAAACGCTCAAAGTTGATGCGAAGATTATTTGCGACAACAACACCAACCACTTAATTGAAGTGAGTTAGTCCATGGAATCCACCAGTCTTGGGAGCCAAGCAGTGAGATAATATGTTGAAGAATAAATTCCATTCTTTGGGAAGATGACTCTTGTTGAAGTGTTTAGGAAAATCGTCACCCCCTGTTAATGTGCTTCTTATACCTCGGAAGAAACTGAATATTTCCCAGTCAGGTAGAATGGCATCGAAGTTATCACGAGGTAGCTGAAGGTGTTCATTTAATTCATCTTCTGTGATTCTGATGATCTCATTGCCAATAACAAAAGAAAAAGCTAGTTGTTCGTCATCAGAGGAGTTTGTTGATATTCTGTGCACAAGCCTGAGTAGCTCAACATTTAATTTGACATTAGTAGTTAACGCAAAACACACAATGGAGTGTATGTTTAAAAAATGGATCCACGGTTCAAAATGGGCCATCTTAACTGGATTACGTTCAATAATTGAAATAAAATTTGTTTTTAGAATCTGAATATTATCCGCCATTTAATTAAAAATGAGAATAAAATTTGGATCTAAACAAATAAAATTGTGCCCTTCAAATTACAAAATAAAACAAATTGTAACAAACTTTTAACATACTTGATAATTTAACCAAACAAATCCTTAAGGAAAAATTAAATTGAAATCAACTCCAATTAACAAGGTTATGCCAAACAATGCCTTAAGCCCAAGAACTAGGTCAATTCGATCTCCCAAAATCCATGGAGAAACTTGTAGATTTTGATATCAAAATACTCTTTATGATATGGGCTTTTAAAAACTACAAAAATTATAAAATTTGGCAGCATTTTGTTATGGTTTTGATCGATTGAAAAAAAATTCATTTTTCTCCCTTGTGACTCGTTGCTCTGTGTATATACATCTGAAGAATGAAATTCTGTATATATATACTCACAACAGCAATCAAAAAGTTATCCAAGTGTTGTATTGCGACCAGAGTACAGTGTATAATCTTGTGGCGACTACAGTGAGAAACTAATTTAGAATTCCCTAAGTTATTTCTCTGTGGCGACCACAGGAGAAACCGACTTAGAATTTTCTAAGTTAGATTCTCTGTGGCGACCATAGGGAGAACTTATACTTAGAATTTTCTAAGTTAGTTCTCTGTGGCGACCACAGGGAAAACTTGATAATCTGATAATTACAATTCCTCAAAATTTATTCTTTTTAACAAAGGAAAATTTTGTGCTGCTAATATTACAATTTTAACAGTTTCTTTTAAATATTTGTAAATTTAAAAGATGTTAAAATTGATAAATCACAACTATTTTTCACCACTATACAATTATTATCATTAAATTGACAATACCATAATTTTGTGGAAAATGATTATGCTTCAATAAAAATATCAATAAAATGAATTTTTTAAATATTAAATTATCTAAAATCCATTTTATTGAACATTCATAAATTTATCCATAATCCTACAATTATTATCATTTGGTTGATAAAACTGCTTTTATATGAATTAAATTATATTACAATAAATCACAACTTTGGTTTATCACTATTAAATCTTTTATCATTGAATTGATAAATTCTCAAATAGTTAAACCAAAATTATGCTGCAAAATAAAATTAATTTTAATGGACCCCTTTAAATATTAATTATTTAAAGTCCACTGAAATTAAATTTTATAGCTTTATCAACATGAATGTGCCGAAACATATATATTATTAGATGCAAGCACATAAATATTTGAATTACAAGAAATAAGTAATGGCAAGTGAATTCAGATGTCCTCAAAATATTGAAATTTAATAATAAGTGAATTTAATCAAGACAAATTGCAGTTACTGACTTCTAATTTATTAATTAGAAAGATTTAACATCCCAAGTTCACTAACCAACTTAGAGAAAGTGTTGTCATCAAGTGGTTTTGTGAAGATGTCTGCAATTTGATCCTCTGTGGGTACAAAATGTAATTCCACAGTGCCATTTGTGACATGCTATCTGATAAAGTGATATATGATATCGATATGCTTCATTCTTGAGTGCTGAACTGGGTTGTTTGAGATTGCTATTACACTTGTATTGTCACATAATATTGGAATCTTAGATACCACCAGACCATAATCCCGGAGTTGGTTCCTCATCCACAAGATTTGGGCACAACAGCTTCCAGCAGCTATGTATTCAGCTTCAGCAGTTGATGTGGACACTGAGTGCTGTTTCTTGCTATGCCAGGGTACCAATCTTCTCCCAAGAAACTGACAGCTTCCTGAGGTACGTTTCCGGTCAATCTTACAACTTGCAAAATCTGAATATGTATAGCCAACTAGATCAAAACATGTACCTTTCGGGTACCAAATACCAAGATTTAGGGTTCCCTTAAGATACCTTAATATTCTTTTAACATCTATAAGATGAGATTCTTTTGGGTCAGCTTGAAATCTAGCACATAAGCATGTTGCAAACATAATATCTGGCCTACTTGCTGTGAGATAAAGTAATGAGCCTATCATACCTTTGTAGCTTGTGATGCCAACTTTTTTACCAGTTTTGTCCTGATCAAGCTTAGAGGCTGTTGGCATGGGAGTCTTTGCTGGAGTTGAATCTTCCAGATTGTACTTCTTGAGAAGTTCTCTGATATACTTAGATTGACAAATGAATATACCATATTTCCTTTGACTCACTTGTAATCCAAGAAAGTAATTCAACTCTCCCATCATGCTCATTTCATACTTACTCTGCATTAGCTTAGAAAATCTCTTGCAAAGATCATCATTAGTAGAACCAAATATAATGTCGTCAACATATACTTGAACTGATATTATATCAGATTTATGCATTTTATGAAACAGAGTTTTATCTAAAACACCTCTAGTAAAACCATTTTTAAGTAAAAACTCAGAGAGAGTGTCATACCATGTCCATGGAGCTTGCTTAAGACCATAGAGAGATTTGAATAGAAAGTATACAAAATCAACCAGATTTGGATCTGCAAAACCTAGAGGTTGTTTCACATACACTTCTTCTTCTAGCTCCCCATTCAGGAATGCACTCTTCACATCCATTTGATAAACTTTGAAATCTGAATGTGCTGCGAATGCTAGAAACATCTTGATTGCATCAAGTCTAGCCACTGGTGCATAGGGTTCATCATAATTTATACCCTCTTCTTGAGAGTAACCTTTAGCTACCAATCTGGCCTTGTTTCTCGTTACAATGCCATATTCATCTAACTTGTTCCTGAATACCCATTTAGTGCCTATCACTGATTTGTCTTTTGGTCGAGGTACCAACTTTGATACCTTCTGCCTCTCAAACTGATTG
Organism: Apium graveolens; assembly: GCF_009905375.1. Classification (NCBI taxonomy): domain Eukaryota; kingdom Viridiplantae; phylum Streptophyta; class Magnoliopsida; order Apiales; family Apiaceae; genus Apium; species Apium graveolens. The sequence continues at coordinate 99,521,123 of NC_133651.1, forward strand.
AGTTCTTCTTGCATAGCAATAACCCAATCTGGATCTTCAAGTGCCTCATCCACTTTCTTAGGTTCCATTTCTGAAAGAAACCCCAAAAAATGACATTCATTATGAGTGGCATGTCTAGTTCTTACTCCTGTGTCAGGATCACCAATGATCAACTCAAAGGGATGGTCTCTGTTCCAAACTCTTTGTCGAGGCAGATATGATCTTGATGTTTCCCTTTGTTCAGCATGATGCTGAGTGTGAATTATAGATCCTCTTCCTGCTCCCCCTGAGTTGCTACCACCATGACTAGATGATTCTGATCTTTGTGTAGTAGTTCTTGAAGGTGTTCCAATATGATTATCATAATCATTGTTTCCACCATTACTACCATTGGATCATGAATCGACATTGACATGTACTATAGGTATAGCTCTAGCAATCTCAGGTTCTTCTATATCCAAAGGATCATCTGACAGATTTTCAAATTCTAGAGATTTAGAATCATTTTCTCTTTGCAGACTTGCTAACTTGGTGTCATTGAATGTTACATTAAGGCTTTCAATCACCTTCTGATCAGTACTCATATAAACCCTGTAAGCTTTAGATTCCAGAGAATAGCCAAGAAATATGTCTTCTTCTGCTTTAGCATCAAACTTTCCCAGATGCTCATTTCCTTCCTTTAGCACAAAGCATTTAGCACCAAACACATGAAAGTATTTCAGTGTTGGTTTCTTATCAACCATTATCTCATAAGGAGTCTTGTCATGATCTTTATTAATCAGGGTACGATTTTGAGTGTAACACGCTGTGTTAACAGCTTCAGCCCAGAAGTAAGTAGGAAGTCTTGATTCACTTAGCATAGTCCTTGTTGCTTCAACCAAGGTACGATTCTTCCTTTCTACTACTCCATTTTGTTGTGGAGTTCTTGGGGATGAATATTTTCTCAAAATACCTTTCTCTGTACAGAATTCATTTAGAAATGCATTCTCGAATTATGTCCCATTATCTGATTGATCTTCCTAACAGGTAATTTCACTTCCATCTCAATCTTCTTTATATGATCTACTATCAGCTGAGGTGCTTCATCCTTGGATTGTAAAAACAACACTCATGTGTATTTGGAGAAGTCATCGACCATCACTAAAGCATATATTTTCCTTGATAGTGACAACACATTCACTGGACCAAATAAGTCTATGTGAATTAACTGAAGAGGTTCAGTTATGCTTGTCATTTCCTTGCTTCTGTGTGATGCTTTCTTTGATTTCCCCTTTTCACATGCTTCACGGAGTCCTTCTTGATAAAATTCCATATGTGGTAGTCCTCTCACTAATTTTCTCTTAACCATAGAGTTCATTGTCTTGAAGTTCAAGTGCGAGAGTTTCTTGTGCCATATCCAACTTTGTTCTGATGAAGCTTTGCTATAGAAATATCTTATTACTCCATCACAGGTAGAATTCAAGTCAGCTACGTACAAATTACCTTTCCTCACTCCCTGTAAAGCAAGCTTCTCATCTTTCCTGTGAATGATCAAACATCTTTCTGGCCTGAAATCAACATTGTATCCTTTGTCACAAAATTGACTTATGCTCAGAAGATTATGCTTCAATGCTTCCACAAGAGAGATGTTTTCAATGATGACATTGCCAATTTCCAAATTGCCATATCCCTTAGTAAATCCTTTGCTATCATCTCCAAAGGTAAGTATAGGGCCGGCTTTCTCAACCACACCTATGAGCAGGGACTTTTCTCCGGTCATGTGTCTAGAACAACCACCATCCAGAATCCACATGATCTTTTATTTTCTTACCTTACCCTACAAACACAGATTGATTATAAAGACTTTGGTACCCAAGATTTCTTGGGTCCTCAAGGTTTAAGGGTAGAAACAGGATCAATAAATGAAACCTTGACAGGCTTAGATTTCACTTTGACTGACTCCTTCTCAGTGCTAGTCTCATCAGAATTTTTAGACTTAGAGATAGGAGGTACTACAGTCTTAACCTGTGTGTGCTCATTACTCATGCTTGTCTTTGTGTCAGTGCAAGTGCTAGTAGTTGCATGAAAAGTTTAAAATATTCAGACATGATAGCAAATGCACATGGCATACATCCAACTACGCCACAGGACTCATGAAAACTAAGTATGTTAGGCATGTCAGGCATACTAGAAGTTGCAGCAGATTCTACTTTAACGTTTGTGCATGCATGTGTAAGGTGTGTAGCAGAATTGTAATTATTACATAACTTACTAGATGCAGATGAGGAAGATGCAAAATCAGATTTTTTGTTAATACCTACTTTTCTATTCCTGTTTTTCTTAGCTTTAATCTTAGCACCCTCACCAGTTTTAGAATTAACTATTGGGTCTGGTTTCTTAAGTGTGTTAGGTTTTTTCCTATTCACCTTATCACCTAGGTCAGTTATGGATTGAGCTTTACTAGATGGAACCTTAGGAGTCTTGGGGGATTTCTTTACCTTCTCTCTATCTTCAGCAATCAATTCTTCATTGATTAGCAAACTTACTTCATCCAAAGGTTCTGAAACAGACTTAGTGAACAATGGAGATACGGCATCCTTAATAACATATGGAACCTTTTCTGAAACAAACATGTTTATCTCAGATGTACCACTATGTTTCTTACTATTCAGCTTAGAATAGTCAAGTCCTATTGAAGTCTTAGATTTAAATCTTTGATTATCTATTATCTCCTTTTGAGTCAAAGCCGCATTCTTAAATGCCTGTAACTTCTTTTCTAAGTCATCAATTTGGGTTCTAAGAATGGCTTCTATGTATGTATTGCACTTAACCTTATTCTCTAAATATTCATTCTTTTGTTTAAGGTCTTCTAGTCCAACTACAAGCAATTCTAGTTCTTCATTCCTAGAGATTAAACTCTCAGATTTAAGAACAAACTTATCATTTTCAAGTTTATATGCAAGCATGCTTGTATGAACATTATACAATTCTAAAGTAAGTTCATGCACAGTAGATTTGTATTCAGATACAAACATATCTATAGTGGTTAGTTCAGGAACCTGAGATGATTGTGATGATTCCTCTGCAGAGTTTGCCATAAGAGCCAGATTTACATACACTTCCTCTTCATCCGAATCAGTATCATCCCAGCTTTTTCCTTCAGCAATGTACGCTATTCCCTTTTCCTTCACCACATAAGCATTCAGCTTCTGTTTCAGCTTCTCATTCTTCCTCTTCAAATCTTCATAAGTTTCCTTCTTTTCATAAGAGTCTTTTGCTTTTGCTGCCTTGGGCTTTCTGCAATCAGATGCAAAGTGCCCTAACTCATTGCAGTTGTAACATCTTGTTTTGGTCTTGTCTACCCAACTTAACTTGTAGCCTTCTCTGGAGCTTGACCCTGATGAGTAGTTTCCTTTCTGAAATCTCCCTGATGAACCCCCTTTTTTATAGTTGGGCTTCCTTCTGAATCTAACATGACTAAATTTTGCAGCCATGTATGCCATAGATTTGTCCTCCAACTGTTCAAGTTCTTCCTAAGTATAGAACTCACTTTCATCCTCCGGCTCACCATGAGCAATTTCAGCTATGACAATTTCCTTGACTGTTGAGGAGGGTGCAACCATGTCTTCTTGAGCTTCAGGTTCATGAACTACAAGTGTAGTGGTTTTCGCAAGTGTCGTACTCTTGCTGTCAATAGAACCAGGTCCATAGATAATAGCTCTCTGCTCTTGCTCCAGCTCATGTGTTCTTAGCTTTCCATAAATCACATCCAGGGACATAGTAATAAAATATGCTCCTTCCCTGATTGATGTGTTCTTTTGTTGTAGGTGCACTGGGAGTGTCAGCATAAACTTTCTGTTAGACTCTTGTATAGGGTAAACTTTCCCTTGTAGCTTTAATTCACTTAACAGTCTTTTATATCTCTCAAATAAGTAAGACAGTGCTTCTTCGGGTTGAAGTTTGAATGCCTCATACTGAGTCGTCAGAATATCCATCCTATTTTCTTTGACTTCTTTTGTACCTTCCATTAAAAGATCAATGGTATCCTGCATATCTTTTGTATTGTTACATCCTAAAAGTTGATGTCTCATATCATTATCGGTCGATTCCATAATTATGAGTTGAAGGCTTGTGTCCAGATTTATCAACTCCTTGTCAGTTTACGTATATTTATATGGATCCCTGGGAGTGGATGAGGAAGGAATTTTCACACCAACTGTGGTTGTGGATTCAGTAACTACTCCTATCGGAACATAAGGTTCATTCAATAATATCCCAATATAAAGTGGATTCGAAGCTTTCATAAACAGCATCATCTTTTTTCTTCCATAGGTTGTAATTATCTCTATCGAATGGGGGAACCTTTATACTTCCAATTCTTTGGTTGTTCATTATCTTGGTGGAATTAAATTATTTAAAGTTCAAAAATTTCACGAAATGAGAATTTTTGAAAATTAAAAAATTCAAGAAATTTTCAAGAACTTGTTTATTTCTCCGGATCTTGATTTGTATGTCAATCAACAAGCTCTAATACCAATTTTTAGTCCCAAAGTATCATAGAAGGGGGGATTGAATACGCTACCTACAATCTTTTTGATTCATTTATAAGTTCTTCATTGAAAGTACGGTATCAAATTAGACATAAAATAATTCGAGGAATATACTGTTTTATTAATATAATCCTTGATGTTGCTAAATCTAATCAATAAATTGATTAGCTAAAAAAAATTTTAGCAGCATAATAATATGTTTACAAGATTAATAAATGAAGTGCTTTAATGAAGCTCCCGTAAACACTCTGTTGAAAGCTGAAGAAGATAACCAAAAGAACTGTGTTCATCTTGCTGCTAATGTAGACTTTCAATTTTATTGGACAGGTGGCATTTCTGTGTCCACACAAATCTTAGAATTGCTGTTGTTTAATTTACTAGACATTCACAAGTGCTCTATGGCGACCAGAATGTGATTCCTTGTACAGACTTCTATGGCGACTGCTCTGTATAGCCTTTGTTGCTCTATGGCGACCTATGTTTCCTTAGAGAGTTTCTTTATGGCGACTGCTATGTGTAGCCTATTGCTCTATGGCGACTTCTCTGTGTAGCCTGTTGCTCTATGGCGACCTTTGTTGCCTTAGAGAGTTCCTCTATGGCGAATGCTATGTGTAGCCTGTTGCTCTATGGCGACTCGTGTTGCCTTAGAGAGTTCCTCTATAGTGACTCATGTGTTGCCTTAGAGTGTTTTTCTATGGTGACTGCTCTGTGGCGACTGAGGATGAGTATTTCTTCTAACTCTCATTTGGCGACCACAGGGGTTTCCTTGTAGAAGTCCTTACACCTCTATGGCGACCGGAGTGATGAGTTCTCTGCCTTGGAATGTTTTTACTTCTGTTTTTCCATTCTTCACTGTATTAATACTTTCTTCTGTAACTAAATTAAAATCCCTTCTTGAATACTGATATTTGGTGCACTAGTATGGTTCACAAACAACTAGCATTAAGAGAACCTAATTCAATTTATCTTATGTTTCTGAGCTGATACAGATCGGTGAATATCCATTACTTCTTTCACTGATCCCTTGATCTGCAACACTTGAAGTCAATTGATGTAACTGATGATTAAAGTCCTTTGATGTCTTATTCTTCATGGCTTCTTGAACATGTTAATGAACTTCTTCCCATGATCTGTTTTGAGGACCTAAAGAGTCAATTGCATCTTTTGATTCTTTGTGTTTATCCTTTCTTCATCTGTAGGGTTCCTGTGCTTCACAGTTTAATATTGTTTATCTGTTTATGTTTTCATGTTGAGTTATAATTCCTCGATTACATGTTACATTACATTATGCTTTACAGCATTACAAAAAGACTCTATTCCTTGAACCTTAGTAATTTGAGCATAGACATCTCTAGAAGATTTCCATACCTTAATTACTTCATGTTCTCGTTCAAGTTGCTTTCTTAAAATCTCTTTTTTCTTTAAAGATTCAGTTAATTCATCCTTGGCAGTTTTACATTCAATTCTCAATTTTTCAAACTCAATGAATTGAGACTCTAGCACATTATTCCTCTCACTTAAAAACAAATTGTTTTCTTTAATTTTAGCATTTTCCTTAGTGAGAGACTTAAGAGTTACACACAAATGATACAGCTCAGTAGATATGTCATTGATGGCATCATTGCACTCAGATTTAGTTAAATGTGCTAGGTTAGTGGTGATTACCTGATTACTGGATAAACTAACTTCTGTTTCATCTAATTTGGCCATTAGGGCTAGGTTGACATAGTTTGTTTCTTCATCTTCATCCAATCCATTTGCAGCCCAGTCATTTTCTTGTGTAATGAAAGCCCTTTCCTTTTGCTTGAGCAACTCGAAGTATTTTTGCTTGTAATCAACAGGATCAAACTTCTTTTTACCAGAATCAGGCTTCCTACATTCACTTGTAAAATGACCTGCCAAGCCACACTTGAAACACTTGAATTTAGACTTATCAACCATGTTTCTATTTGACTTAGCTGCTCCAAAATTCTTCTTGAATTTGAGCTTGGCAAATCTTCTGGATAGAAAATCAAGATGCTCATTTATGTCATCTATGTCATCTTGGCTCTACTGTTCTTCATTTTCAGCTACCAGCCCTTTACCCTTGCTTTCACAAACCCCTGAGTTTGATGTAAATTCAACAGCTTCACCCTTCATCTCATTTTCCTTTTCCTGCTCAGCAACCAGTGCAATGGATCCTCCTTTCTTCCTTCCTTTCTCCATCTTTTCATCTTGCTCTATTTCAAGCTCATAGGTTTTTAGAATTCCATATAGTCTTTCCAAGGTGAATTCCTTGCAATCTTGAGAGTTCCTTAAAGAGACTTTCATGGGCTTCCATTCCTTTGGTAGAGATCTAAGGAATTTAAGATTTGAGTCTTTTTTCTGATAGACCCTTGCATGCACCATGAGAACATTCAGTAGCTTTTGAAATCTACTAAATATATCAGTGAGTGACTCATTTTCTTCACAGTGAAAATGCTCATATTGCTGAATCAAGAGCTGCATTTGATTCTCTCTTACTTGCTCAGTACCATCACAGATAATTTAAATTGTGTCCCAAACCTCTTTTGTTGTTTTGCAGTTTATGATGTTGTCAAACATATCACCATCAACACCATTAAACAGTATATTCATGGCCTTTTTATCTTTCCTGACTTGTTCAATGTCTGGATCAGACCATTCATGTTTGGGCTTTGGAACTGATGGCTCATTTCCTGTAGCAGCTCTCATAGGAACATGAGGACATCTCTCAATGCAGTCCACTTATGCTTCATCTTGAGAAAGAAGATGTAGGTGCATCTTCATCTTTCAGTGATGATAATTGTCTTTGTCCAGAAATAGAATTTTAACTCCAACATCCTTTCTGATCATCTTGCTGATTGTGGTGATCTTTACACTCTTTGTACTTCAAGAGCTTGCTCTGATACCAATTGTTAATCCCAAACAATGCAACAAGAATTACAGAAGGGGGGTTGAATGTAATTCTGGCTACTTTTTCTGATTTTAAGAATGTTCTTACTTAATATATATATAATTGTGTTTGATTTTGCAAGAAGTGTGGAATGAGAGTAAAATAGAAATCAAAATACAAAGTTTTAAAACTTTCTAGTGGATTTGAACTTATCCACTAGAGATATATATAAAGTTGAGAACTCTGTGATGCTTGAATAGCACACAGCTGCTTACAAGAGAACTTACAGAATTTCAAAGAGATCCTTAACGGATACAGCTTTTTCTATCTCTCTGAAAATTATGCTTACTCAATTATTGTTCTACTTGCTACACTTGGTTTATATATTACCAAGTTACATGATAGTAAGACAAGACAATAAGATAGACTAAATATAGTCTAACTTCATGCTGCTACACTACTCTATCCAACATCTTTGAATATCTTCATAATTGCATGTAAATGGTAATGCTTCTTTGTTCTCTAAATCCTGCAATTAGGCTGCCACATTCCATTTGCAAACACCTGACGCATGTGACTGTGTTGTCACTGTCAACTGCTATTTTGAATATTGTTATCCGCCGGGACTATGTTCATCATCCGTCGGGAACCTTGTTGATTATCTGTCGGGAGCCTTTGTAGATCATCCGTCGGGAGTCTTTCTGTCACTTGATTCTATTTCACTTATGCAGAATTACAAGACATCTTATATTTACAATTGGTCAACCTATTATGCATATCAATCTAGTAGTCAACATGACTTAAAGAATCCTACAGAATCTACTCAACTAAAACATTATTGTTTGCAGAAATGTGCTACAATACTTATTGTTACATAAGCTACACTCTCGATGGATGTTAAGATATCATTCGTCGGGACTATAAAGTTCATCCTTCGGGACTATATTAGAACATCTGTCGAGAGCTACAAAAATACTAAGCTAAATCTACTAAGGTGTTTTGTTCAACTTATCATCAAGTTCACAACATATTCCTAACAGTATGCACTATAAATATGTCACCCCTTGATCATTAATCTCATTAATAAGATGATATCGCCTAAGCATATGCCCAAATAATCTGCTTAGCTATTTTTAAAACATCAATATATTTGGCTTCCATTATAGAATCATCAATGTTCTTGCTATGAATAATTCCATCAAACATCACTTATATTTAGACAAAACACAAAACCATACTTAGACACATAGTCATCCTTGTATATCCTCTTAGAAACTAGCATCATAGTAACCCTTTATAACCAGTTTCTTATTTTCTCCATACACCAAGAATCAATCTTTAGTCCACTTTTAATACTTGAGAATATTCTTGACAAATGTCCAGTTACCCTCACCTTGATTAGACTTGTAACACCCCAGTCCCATATCGAGGAGATTTGAAACTTAAGTTTAGTTTATAAGTCAACGTACTACTATGCACCAATAAATCATGACCTTTTAGGGTCCAGTGATGGGCTTGTTGTTTACTCAAGTTGGCTGCATCTGGGATAGCAGGCTCAGCTTATTTCGGACTCAAAATCGGGACTTGACCCGGTTTTTGAAAAAGGCTCAAGATTTGACTCGGGTTGTCACATATGGTATCAGAGCTGACTCTTGAAATCTTGATGCGTCAAGTTTCCAGAGGTGGACACGAAGGCTGGTGGTATTATCCCATAATGCAAGAGGTCCAGAGGTGGGGACATGAAGCCAACCGGTATTATACCACAATGGCTAGAGATGAACGATCCAGACCTATGGGCTGTTTGTTCTGGCCTAACAAGGACATTAGAAGTTTAAGTGAGGGAGTTTGTAACACCCCGGTCCTATATTGAGGAGATTTGAAACTTATGTTTAGTTTATAAGGCAAAGTACTATTATGTACCAATAAATCATTATCTTTTGGGGGCCTTTGATGGGCTTGTTGTTTACCCAAGTTGGCTGTATTTGGGACAGTAGTCTTCGGCTTATTTCGGACTCGGAATCAGAACTTAGCCCGATTTTTGAAAAAGACTCGGGATTTGACCCGGGTTGTCACAAGACCGGTATCCGATTATCATGTTCAAATCATATGAAATCAGGACAAATACATATCATTGCATACATTATAGATCCAATAACTGAAGTATATGGAACTTTTCTAAGATGACCCTTATAATCTAATGATTTAAGGAAGTTATCCTATGAGATCACTATCCCATGAGACATCAGGACATATCCCCTATTTGTCTCTTGCATTCCAAAATGATGCAACACTTTATCAATGTATGTACTCTGACTTAGGCCGATTTTATCTCCTTAATTTATCTGTATAAATCTTGATCCCTAATATATAGGTAGCATCTCCTAAGCCTTTCATCGAGAAACTATTTCTCAATCAAGTCTTAACAGCCTGTAGAGAAGGTCCGGCATTCTCTATTAGTAATATATCATCTATATATGGTACTAGGAATGCCACATGGCTCCCACTAACCTTCTTGTAAACACATGGTTCATTTTTTTTAATAAAGACAAACCCTTTGACTATTTTATCAAAATAAATATTCCATCTCATTAAGGCTTGCTTCAATTCATAAAGAGATTGAAACAACTTACAGCCATCTTAGCAAATATTGGATTGGCAAAACCCTCAGGTTGTAACATGTATACATCATCTTCAAGGCTCACATTTAAGAAAGCGGTTTTGACATCCATTTGCCAAATCTCATAATCATAGTAAGCAGCTATCACTAGCGATATCCTGATGGATATGATCATGACAATTGATGGAAAGGTCTCATCATAGTCTGTACCATGAATTTTCTTGAAACCTTTTTTTCACTAGTTGCATTTCATAGGTCTGTACTTTACCATCCATGTCAATTTTCTTCTTGAAAACCCACTTGCACGCTATAGATTTTACCCCTTCGGATGGATCACCTAAAGTCCATACTTTATTTCGATACATGGATTTAATCTCGTATTTCATGGCCTCCATCCATCTCTCAGAGTCTGTACTATTCATAACATCTTGGTAGGTGACCCTATTATCATTATCTATAAGCATCACATCACCATCTTGAGTCAAGAGAAATCTATAATATCTCTCGGGATCATGGTGAAGCATACTAGATCTACGAACAACCTATATTTTCTGAACATGATTACTTTCAACATTTTGATGTACATCCTGGTCTCGTTCTAAATCTGGTTCAATGTTATCACGTGGTTCTCCATCTTCATCAAGATATATTATCCTCCGACTAATTTTATTAAAAGTAGTTCTCTCTCAAGAAATACAGCGGTTCGAGCAACAAACATTTTGTTCTCGGAAAGATTATAAAAACTATACCCTTTATTCTCACTTGGGTATCCCACAAAATAGCATATATCTGATTTTGGTTCAAGCTTATCAAAAGCTAAATGTTTCACAAATGCTTCATGTCTCCAAATTTTATAAATGACATGCTATAACGTTTCTCAGTCCATATCTCATATAGAGTCTTTTAAACGGCTTCTATCGGAGCTTGGTTAAGTGTATAGGCAGTCATTTCTAGAGCATAATCCCAGAAACTGATTGGAAGATCCGCTTAACTCATCATCGATCGCACCATATCAAAAGGGTACAATTTCTCCTATGAGAAACTTCATTCCAGTGAGTTGTTCTAGAAGGAGCAAGTTGTGATACAATACCACACTCCTTCAAGAAACTCTTGAATTTGAGGCTTAAGTATTCTCCTTCACGATCTGAACGTAGAACTTTCATACTTTCCCTTTTTTTCAACTTTCGTCTTATATCCTTTGAACATTTAAAAGAATCAGATTTGTTCCTCATAAGATATACATATCCACATCTACTGTAGTCATCAGTAAATGTCATGAAGTAGTAAAAATCACACATTGTCATCACACATATTGGACCGCATACATCACTATGTATAAGTCCTAATCATTTAGTGGCCCTTTCACCTTATCATGTAAAACAATCTTTGTTCATTTTTCCAATGGGACAAGGTTCGTATCTTTCATAAGAATCAAAATCAAACTTATCCAAGTATCCATCAATATGTAACTCAAAAATGTGTTTCTCATTAATATGACTTAAACGACAATGCTAGAGATAATGTTTGATTTGAGTCATCTTAGAATATATAAATTGTTAACTAATGGTGCAACATTATAAGCCTTCTCATTGAAATAAAATAAACAACTATTATTTATTTAAATAAAATGCAAAACCTTTATTCTCCTGACAAGAAATTGATATAATGTCTTTGCTAAAGGCATGCACATAATAACAATTTATCAAGTTCTCAAATTAGTCTATGGACAAACTTATGTACCAATTTCCTCCAACTAGAGCGATAACTTTTGCTCCAATTCTAACCCGATACCTGAAACTTGACCCTTGCTTGTCTTCTTCTTTAGATCTTCCAAATAAGCTCAACAGTTTAACTCCCAATCATCCGATTATTTCCACAGAAGTGACAATCGTCTTCTTTGGCAACACCACTAATAGGCTTCAAAATCCCCTTTGGGATTGGACTCTAGTTTGTCACTGAATAAATCAAATCTTGACATTGCATGTTCAGTTTCCTTTCCCATTTGCATTCCATGTGTACACCATCTATATGGACATAGTTCATGCCTTTATTGTGTTTACAGCAATTCTAAACATGCCTCACAACTCAATGGGTGTTTTGTCTATCTCATTCATTTTATTCATAATAAACTGAGAATGGAAGTTATTTAAAGATTATTTGATAAAATCAAGCCGAGTCTTTAGACCAATCTTGAAACCCAAATTATCAAGGTATGTATATCTATCATCTTTTGAACATGTGGTCCAACCGGATCTCACTCTCTCTTTTATGTAAATTAATATTACCTTTTTTGTCAAATCTTTCTTGACGAGCCTATCCTTCAAACATTCTTTGTAGGTGCTCAATCACATCATAAGCATCAATATGCTCGTGTTGGTTCTGAAGCTCAGCACTCATATTTGCAAGCATGAGATATGAAACATCAGTTGCATCATCAATTTGCTTCTGGTAAGCATTTTGTTTAAAACATGTTTCATTCTCATCTAGAAGAAATAATATAGAGATTTTATTGACATTTTTGAACTCGAGGACGATCCTCAAGTTCCTATGTTAGTTGAGGAAATTATTTCATGTCAGCTTGTCCTTCTCAAAAACTATTACATAGAGAAGTTAATTGTGTTATTTGTCAATTGATATCTATAATATTTAATGTGCATAAAATGAATTAGTCTACATATTATCATTAAATTATGTTCAAGTGATTATTTATATATATATTCATAATCTATATCTTCCACTATTTTTATCAAATCAATTGCCCTAACTATTAATTCGGAAAAAATATCTTCTATATCCTTTCTAGTGAGCCAAAATCCATATTTCACCACGTCTTAGGTTAGTTTTAGCTTTTCTCCTAACACGTGATTATTTAGGTAGACAACATTTGTCAATTATATCAATTATATAAATCGTGGATAGTTTGGTGGAACAACATTTGTTTATATTTATCTAATAAATCTTGCCAAACTCTATGCCTCTAAGTTCACAATCCTACTGTGATAACTTAGTTAAGTCAACCTCAATAGTCAAAAAGTATCAATATACTTCAACCATCTCCCATGATAGATGGGAGTACCTAGCTTTAGCGAACCCACTCCTTATCGATCTAGGGGTTAATGCATTGGACACATTGGAAGGCATCTGATCAACTTAATAATAACTATAGGGTTTTGTTAATTTTAAAAAGATTCCCAATTTTTTCTTGAATAATATACTTTAAATCAATATTTGTCAATGGTTTGGTTTCCAAGTAGTGAGAGAGTTACAACGGTTTAGCTTAAAACCCACAACCTTACAAGTTCAATGAACTCACTTTTAATAAAATCGCCTCATGTCAGGAATAAAAAAAATTGTAATTTATTATGTGTTTCATAAACACGAGAATCTCATAATCATTTGTTCATTTTAAAATTTTGAGTCATTACAGATTTTATTTTGTTTAACAAACATGACATGGGTGTCATATCCAATACATACATCCTTAATCTAATTAAGCATGCATCTTTATAAACTACTCTATACGTACATTCTTCATATGCTCATCTATATATATATAAAAAGTGCAATAAAATTAACGTGGTTGGTTATGACTATCTTATATGATCTTTATCAAGCTAATGATAAAGATTTAGGTCAATCTAAGGTAGTAAATAAAATACAAGCTAACTATTACATGTCTTCTTTCTTGACTTGTCTCCTCCTTGTATTGCTTCCTTGGAGGGTCTCCTTGAGAATGCCCTTTCTTGATCTTTAAGTCTTCATGTCTTCATGTACATTAGAATAACAAAATATAAAAACTAATCTAATGTACTTAGAAGAAGAACTCGAGTTACATTCGAGATTTAATCATTACAAGATCAAACGATATGCAAGATATTTTTAAAAATCAAAACCATTAACCTAAAGGTTATAAGCCATAACCATACTTATATGGATAGAAAATACATCATAAAGACACATTAAATGTCACATTAATTATACTTGGGCTTCTTAACCAAAAAGTCCAATACAGACCTGTCTGGTCCAAGCTTCATAGCAGACCTGTCTGGTCCAAAGCTCCGTAACAGGCCCATGACGGCCCAGACAACCAAGGCCCAACAGCGGAGGTCGTCCAAGTCCACGAACACTAGTTGTTCACATGCTAGGCCCAATACGGCTGGAAGAGCAGAGACATGTGTTCTAAACGGACTCAAAGTCCTACATAGAAGGTTATGGATCTCCTTCATCAAGAGGACTCATAACCACCATCTAAGTTGGAGACTTGTCCACCAAGTCTCACAAAAGAAATCTTACCCCAGACTCACCTCTATATAAAGGGCTCTACCCCTCAACCTAGAACTACGATTTTGGCTTGATTCTCTACAACACAGAGATACGTAGGCATCTTGCAAGGACCGATAGTCCTGAACGCAAGAGCAACCATTAAAGCTCGAAGCTCACCAACCCTAGCATTAAATACTAAAGTACCCAGGTTTTTATTCCACAACACATACACCATGCTCAATTTAACACTTAAAAAAATGTTAAAACACATAATCCGATCTTAACATATCATACTCATCATGATCTAATCATAAAAATAAAATATAACAAAAAAACAAAAATTCAAAATTAAATCTGATAACATTAAATCATCAATTACAAACCCTAAACGAGGTCAACCTCCTTACAGACGAGTCAATGATGGATTTAGCCATCATTTTTTTCAGACGCACATTTTCCTTTCCGAAAAGGTACTCGTTTGCGAAAATCGGACATCAGAAATCTGTTGTATCCAATTCAAAATCGCATCAAATACGATCATCATAATTAAAAAAATATAAATCATGTTTATATTAGTATATATATTATATAATCATCATATGATTATACAACTCACATGAATATCATATATTTAAAATATATACATATATATAAACTCTTGTATCAACATCAAAATAATATAATGTATACATCCTTATATATCATAAAATTAATAAATATATAAATGAATTAAACACTTTTCGCAAGTAGCACTATTGTCATTGAAGAGTTTAGAGGCATAAAACCCAACGTAAACTGTAATTAAGAATCTTAAAAACCGGAATTTTTAAAACCCTACGCAGGATCCATGCAAAAAATATGTATTTAATATATAGATCAGATTTCTTAGCTTAAGAAGCTTTACAAATTGGTTTCCTAATGGAGATCCAAAACTTATTCAATCACCACGCATCCTGCTCTCGCGATCTACGCTATATCGGTATCCACACGAATGCTTGAACTCAAAGATCGGATGTGTGCTACCAAAAAATCATTTTTTCTTCCTCTGTCCATCTTCTCTCTTAGTGGCTAGGATTTTTTTTAATCAAAGTCTTATCTTAAAAATCAGCCATATGAGATATTATATAGAGAGTAGAAAAAATGAATTATAACTCTTAACCAAATAGGAATTATTATTAATTTGAAATTCCTATTTGTATAATAATTAAGTCTTGCTTAATTATTTAACAACTGAATTTCATAATTAATATTAATAAATTTGAATATCATTATTATCTAATTAATTAAGTCAAACTTAATTAATATTATAAATAATTCGAATTATTTTAATTTAAATTAAATTTAAATTAAATAATCCTTCAAGCATTCTTTGTGTGTGACTCTATAGGTTATTATTACATTGGTAAAGAATTTTAAATCTAATTTTAAATCGTAAACAATGAGTGGTATCTAGTAATACAACATTGATTCCCAAGTAATAATAATTAAATCGGTGATCGATTAAACCTTTCGTGAATAATATATAATATAATATAATCCATTTAATCACATATTATAGATTAAACTAGACGCATGTTAATGTGTCATCCTCATCAAAGTTTAATCCAGGTATCCTTGATCAATGAGTAGACTATTGTATCAAATTAACATTTGAGCGTGAATACGTATTTCATAGTCTAGCTCAAACAAAAGGCCCATAATATCACTCACAAAATTAGGAGGGTTCAATCCTTTCTAGACCATTCATATTTCTCATATGATTCATAATATACTCGAAATACACTTTTATTATTACCCGATGAAAGATAACTTTTAATGTAATCAAAGTATATTAATTCTCGTATAGAAATATAATAACGTCAAGTCTAATGACCATTACATAATTATCATAGTGAGAATTACTAATGACTCAACAAACATTTAGATTCTCAAATTGGGTCTATCCAACACCATGTACATTTATATGTGCCTATATTTTTTACTTTAGTATCACTATACCTATGATCAATGAGATGTGATCATCGGTCAACAAACACACCAGTCTTAATACATTATTATTATCCCTTAATAATAATACTCGACTAGGGACCTTTAGGAATATTGATATTATTCTCATAATCTCATTTTGAAGTCACGTATTTAGAGATATAGAATGCATATATTATTTCAAGGACATTTATTAATCTAACCATTTTATCACAGTAAATTAGGACATAATAAATTATAAAGGGAATAGTTGATATAATATAAATATTAATAATCCAGATATCTTAAACTAAAACATTAAAGTGTTATCTCTAGGGGACAAACATTAGCAATGCAAGGGGACAAAAAAATGTGATGCTCATCTATCTTTGACTTTGTTCAAGTTTACTTATAATCGTTTTCCTTTTGCAGATATTAATCGGTGTGTTATGCTTCTTTTGATTATGACTTGTATTATTTATCTATGTTTCATTTGCTTTTTTGCTCAACATGCCTTTGCATCTTACCTTAAATGTGTTCTCTTTTAATTACATTTTCTATCTGAAAAGGTGGCCCCTGTATTTGTAAAATATTACAAACAAAGGTCACTTTAGAGGACGGGTTACATAAGAGTTTGTGGTCCACAGGTTTTGTCTCTATCGGAATAAGTGATGATCTTCTTAAAATAAAGGTTTTGGGTTGTGAATTTGTGAAAGGGAATAAAAATCATTTTTAAAAGTAGAGATTATCTTTGAGGTGAGCAGAGTGCAAGTGTAGAGTTTGAATTAGTTTTGCGTTTTGTTTATCTGATTTTAAATAAAGATTATACTAAAAAAAATCTTATTATCTATATTTTTTGCCAAAACCTGTCCTAAATCTACTCTATATTGATGTTTTCAGAAGGTTAAAAGGAGAAATGAGATATTTAAGGCTAGATAAAAATTTAGGCAGTTAAGTTTAATTAAAGAACAAATTTTATAAAGAGGAGAAGAACATTCATAAAATACCAGCAAAAGAAATTGAAATGGTCTTTATTATATTTTTCTAAATTAGTTTATAACTTGTCCTAACTGAATATATAAACACCAGTTATCAACATATTTAAAACAAAATGCTATAGTAGTTTATTTTGACATTTTAGATGCATGTTTCTTGGATTATGTTCTTATATGTACAAACATTTTATTGTCCAAACATTTTCCAAATCACTGTATGAGCGTAATATATGCATGACTTGTGATGTGTTTATTCATTTTTTTTAATCTTTCAGGACCAACTTTAAAGCTACATTAATCGGGTTTGCGAATTATCATTTTATTAAGCTATATAATTTAGTTTGTTTAGTTATCAAATTCTCTCTTTGTATTTGCACTTTAAATATTTAATCACTTGCTTGGGAGCTATATATAATTATATGTTTCTTATAATGTGCACAAGATTTTTAAATTATCTTTGATTTTTATCGTCGAAAGTTGTAACGTATGCTATATCAATGATGAAAAACTTGGCAACAACTGGATACTCTATGTCAAAGGCTGCCCACGTCTCAGGTCTATAACCTCATGCGGAAAATGTGCTCAACTGGTTTTATAGGGAATATTATAAGCTTTTTTATGCGAATGTGTTTGATTGCAAGGGTAATGTAAATGGGGAGTAAGGTTTGGTCCTTTTAGTGATAATAGACAAAATACACCACCCAGGGGTTATTCTTAAACCCTGTGCATGATATAATTATATTTTTAAAAAAAATAAAATTATATTTGAAACTGGTATTACACAAGTATGTTGAAAGTTGTATAGTTAGGTGTCACTTTGGTTTTAGATTATTGTGAGAATATGACGTTGATTGTATCTCTCAATTCTTAGCCAAAGGTGGATATATCCTCAATTTTTGCCTCATATAACTCTATACAATCTTCAAAGGGCTGTGAAGAATAATGATGAGTTCATTATATATTCTTTAGACTTAACTTTAAAATATAAAGTTAGTTTCATATATCAGCAGTTCGGACTCCCTCCCTCTTGTATGAGGTGTATTGCCATCATCTATTTCCCGCCAGGTTACACAACATGGGTTCGTCGATTGACGAATCGGATCTTGGCACGCTGCCCCGCCGACGAACCAGTCTATAAGTAGAAATGGAAGGCAATAGAAAGAGGTCTCCCTTCCTCCCTATGTTTGTCTTCTTCTCGTCGATTTTATCGTCCATCGTGCCTTGCGCGCTTAGCATCGGAAAGATCCCCCTACATGGGCGTGCTATCAAACTAGAGGAAGAATAGAACTAAATGGATCAATTCTTTTAACCGGTCATTTTGAGTTTCTAGAACTACAACGAGTTTCCTTACTGTAAAAATAGCTTTTTACAAGGCCTTTATTTTGTTTTAATCAACCGTTTTAGGCGCTACTTTGGTTATCATTGTTGAAGGATTTGTGCATCTCAAGGTTTTTCAAGATAACAACTTTAGTCATTGCATAAGATAGATGGCTTGAGTGTACTTGATTAAAATCCATGCATTGTAAAGGATACATGGAAGTATATATGTGATAACAAGAGATGTAACACCAGCATAACTTGCATTGCATCTTTAAAGCTCTTTAAGTGAGAAGTGGGAACATTAAATATAATCGTACAATTTAATTATTTATTGTTTAAAGCTTAAATAAGTATAATTTTCTTATATAAAATAAACTAATTTACAATAAATTCAAAAGAAAGTAACAGACTCCACCTAAAAGAAAAAACTAAAATATATTTTAGTTGGCCTTGAATATTGTATGTAATTACAAATTTACATTTAGCATGTAACTTGAAAAATCTTTGAAAAGGTAATAAAAATATGTGCATTTTTTAATACAGTATCTTTCATAAATTTAAACCTAATTTTTAGAAAATTATATTCGAACCACGTGAAGCGCGGTTTTTCCACCTTGTTGTAGTTTATTGTAAAAAAAACAATAAATTTTGCTTTTAGATTAAAAAGATTCTCTAATTAATTATAGTGTTTATAGAAGATTTAAAGCCATTGAAATCTTAATAAGCTTGTTTAATATCAGTTCAGGAAGCTCCGGTCCCGTGTCTCTGGACATGCATTGCTCTCTGATGCTTGTTATATAAAATTTTGGTATCCAGATATTAAGACTAACACTCTGCAAAGCACAATTTTCAGCCAATTTGCATTTTGGAGGAGTATTAAACTTATGACAACTAATTTGTATGCTTAAAGTTCTTCTAGTAGTATTTAGGTTTTATAACCAAAACCGATCCGATAAAAACCAAAAAAAGGTTTTTAATATTAAAATCGAACCGATGTCTTCGATTATGGTTTTAAATTTCAAAAACTGATTGTATGTAATTTCAGTTTTGGTTTCATCCAAACCACCCTGATCCGAACCGTGCTCTATCATATCCACATTCATCCTTTATGTTTGAGCAATTTAGGAAAGATCATATGACTTCATCTTTCTAATATGGGTTTGTTCAGAAATTCTTCGTCTATATGTGTTTCATTCTCCAAGTAAATCTTACAAAGTTTGTGTAACTTGACTTAGCTTCCAAGGCGCATGTGACTCCTACAGACTCTTATTTTATTCTCCATGACAAGTAACTATCAACTACTTTCTCGTGGTTGACAGTGAAATATTCATGCATCCATTAATCCTTCAAATTCAAATAGCAGTTAAGACTTCTATCATATCATTTGAGTCTTCCTTTATTTTTGAAATATACAAGTCCTTAGATATATTACAATTTACAATAATGACTCATTTTTTTCACATCATTTGATAATCTTCTTTTGATATTCATTGATTCACTATGACTTCAATTCTTTTGACTCGATGGATAAGATTAATAATGTCACACTACTTTGTTACAAAAATCATAAATACAAAATTAATGTCGCAGGCTACCTAGTCAACTGCTTATTGCGGGAATAACATCAGTCGACCAGTTTAGAAAATACAGACAAAATCTAGTTTAAGTATTGTTATTATCAAATTACAGATACAATACCTTATAATAACTGAACAATGGTACATTGTTAGGTATGAATACAACACAGAGGGGGGGTGAATGTGTTTTGGCTTAAATGTTTGATTTTCGATCGACTTAGGCTTTAGCAGTTGGTAGTTGTTAATGATTTAGTAGAATGGATGTTAAACATAAATAGTTGTGCAAATATGTAAAACAAAGATCCTCAAAACTCGCTTAATTTTATATTAAAAATCAAGCAGCGTTTTGCTACAAAATCTCTAAGTTCTTTTTTTAGAACTTAGCTTCTTTCTTGAGAGAGAACACACAAATTTTCTATTCTGATTGTTCTACTTAACTAGAGGACCAGTGTTAACTTTATAACTCAGTTAACTGCTGGTTTACACAGTGGATAATAAACATGCTATTAGCTTTTCAAAACCGTCACTTGTCATTTCTATTTATAGAAAAGCAAATCTTCCATTTATAGCTTAGAATATCTTTAGCATCCCGTGATTACTTTAATCTCCTCTGTCAGTTAATCTTTGTCATTGATCTTGCACATCTCTCAAGCTGATTTTTGTAGACTTGTCAATCCATCTGTGTGAATTGTTTGTTGATTTGAAACCTTGGATATTGAACTGTTCTGCAATTCTGTACTTAGAGAAATTTCTTCACTTCGAGATCTCCAATTAAGCTGTAGAGAACTCAACATCTCGATAGGCATGTTGGCTTATCGATATCTCTAAAACTTCATTGTTAACTTGACTTATCGACAACTCTGAGTTCTCTAGTGAATTTTGGTTTATCGATAACTCAGAGTTCTCTAATGGACTTTGGCTTATCGATAACTCAGAGTTCTCTAATGAATGTATACTTGTCGATATCTCTGAGTTCTCGAATGGGTATCTGACTTATCGATATCTCCAATAGCAATTCCTGAGTTCTCTACACCCGGTGGATATTGCTTATCCGTCGGGTAGACATTGCTCATCCGTCGAGTAGATATTGCTCATCCGTCGGGTAGACATTGCTTATCCGTCGGGTAGACATTGCTCATCCGTCGAGTAGATATTGCTCATCCGTCGGGTAGATGTTATTCATCCGTCGGTACTCTCTGGAGTTTAAATGACTTCTCGATAAGTCATTCTGGAGTTCTCGAATGATTTCTCTATAACACTAATTTTGTGACTTGTAGAGATCTTGACTTAGAATGTTTTACACCAAACAGATTTATTCAACTCCAAGCTTCTTCATAATTCTTCTGAGGCATGATCTTTTTGATCTTCTTCCAGATAGAATTCTTAGGCTTGACACTGTTTAGAGAAAAATGCTTCAGTCTGCTCCATTTATATTTTACAGACATTAAGTGTTACAAGTATGAATTACAGATTAAGGTTACAATACAACTAATCTTAGGGTTGTCAGTATGACTAAGTCTTGTTATAATACAGGAATGTCTTGCACAACAATCTCCCCCAATTTGTGAGAAGATTGCTTATCACAAATTCATGCCTGTTAACAAGATTAACCCCAAGTTAAAGAATGAAAATAAAATAATACAATACTTGTACAATGAATATTTGACAGTTTACAATAATTAAGTAAAGACTGAGCTGTCTGATTCTTTCTCAATTATGTTCTTAATTTGCACAAGTATTTCTAATTCTTCTAGGATGGGGGTGTCAGTTAGAGCCACTATTAGTTTTAGCAAATCTGGCTTAGAATATCTAGCTAACATCCCTATCCTATAACTTGACAAAGAGCCAGCCTTTATATTCAGAAATCTTCCATCCTTTGATATTCTGCTCTTGCCTGCTGCCTTCAACTCTTCTGATCTTCTGATATTATTAGCTCCAGTAATCTTTGACATTCTTCTGAGGCATAATTCTTTGACATCATCTATTATATTTTACAATCTCCCCCAACTTGTTCATTATGAAATTATGCACAAGTTCTGATTGATGATGTCAAAACTTTAACTAAATGCAGAAACCAAAACCAGTCTTCCCATCAGGTCTTCTTTTGTTGAGTTGCATTTAGATTTATTCAACATCCATTAGCTGTTTTGGCATTTAGATATATTCTCCCCCTTTTGACATTATCTCCAGGAAGAAAGATCCAGCTAAATGCACATTGTTCAAGCTGCTGTCAATGTCCATTTGGAACACTGTCTGCAGCTCCAAGCTTCATTGAGATTCATGGTGATAAGCTTTAAACAATAGAAGTTTCACTTAGATCTGCAGAAAAATCTGTTAGTGATAAAAATCCTAAGCTCTCTGTTCTTTTGAATAAGTAGTCTCACCAATTCTTACTGCACTAGTCTCATGACTTTTGAGAGTCAGAGTTCCCTCACAAGGATTTCTAAATCTATACATTCATCTACCTCTCCTTTTGCCAGGAAGGATCCTGCCTCTCTTAATTTTTTTACTCAATCTTTTCTCTTATCCTCACATGAAAGGCTCAAATGTTGTTTGACCTACAGAAATAAGAGGTGGCTGAGAAGAGGTAATCTGTGATCATATGATTAGAGGAAGACCTTGTAGGGCTAATCATACTCATTTCACCAGAAAAATGAGTGTATAAGCATCTATGACTGGGGTCACAGTTTGACTCACAGATTGCTCTGTGGTTGTGACAGTGTGTTGTCCTCCACTTGTAGTGAGAACCTCCAATGGAATTGGAGAGGATTTGACTGGGTTACTATCATGTACACCAGCCCCAAACCTTTGTGCACCTTGTAGAGCACTGTCACATAAATATGATAAGATTGCCCTTCTTATGACATTGTCATAGGCAATTGTTCTTCTAGCTTTGACTGCTAAGACAGCTTCTGCTAGAGTTATGAGGGAAGTTGTTCCTTCTTGAGGAACCTCCAATTGAATTGGAGAGGATTTAGATAGCTCCCCCTCAGGAGTACTACCCTCAAACCTATCAGTCTGTTAAGACTGTTTTGCACATGAAGGTGCATTAGTGATGTTCATGAAAAGCTAATAAATTTCCATGTTTGTGATACCAGTTTCTTTTTCTCAAACAATCAGAACAACTCAAGAAAATTTTGGGAATTTTGTCCTTTTGTAAAACAGGTTCCTTTTGAGAGTTACCTGAGTGGGATTGTGTTCGAGTTTGTGTTTGTGTTGATGTGCTTAGGTAAACCGCAGTTTAGTTTTGAAATGTTTTAGCTGCAATTTAACACAAATACCTGTTGATTGAAACTTGAATCTCCTGTTATTGTCTGAGTGGATTGTATTGAACCTGTAATGCATTGAACATATTTATCTGTATTGATTAGGCATAACCATTGAGACATGCAGTTGCAAGCATATTGATTAGGCATAACCATTGAAACATGCAGTTACAAGCATATTGATTAGGCATAACCATTGAGATATGCAGTTGCAAGCATATTAATTAGGCATAACCAATAATCAATTAATTTGTAAACACAAGGCAATCATGACATAAACAATCAAGCAACAAAAAAAAATTGATAAAGAAGAAGATAATTTCATTAATATTAAACACAGAGTACATTAAGATGCAGATTACATCAAGTAAATCCTAATCCTAACTACTCTAGTTTAGACTTCCTCCAACCTCCTTGCCCTGTGCTGGTAAGCTCTGGACATGGAATGTGCAAGAGAGATGATCCTCTCCTGCAACTCCAAAGCAGCAAGGCGTTGCTGCTCAGCCACCTTGGCTCGTCTCTCCTGCTCGAAGGAGGCTTCCATCTCAAAGAAAAGAATGTCGATTTGATCATCCCACGAGAGTTCGTAAAAGACCTCAAGTGGAATATCAAAGGGGCTGTAAACAACCCCCTTGAGGCGGACACGAAGTCTAAAAGGACCAAAGTACACTAGATCATCATCCAAATGATGGACCGGTTGATAAGCTCCATTAACAAGTCTGTAGAAGACTGGGGCATCCATTTGAATGAGAGAGAGAGAGTGATGAACAGAAGGTGAGTTTGAAATTTGATGTTTTTGTTGAGAGTAGGAGAGTGATGAGTGATAAAGAGTGAATCGTTTAAATTTATAGAGGGAGTAAAGATAGAAATCAAGAGACTCTTGAGTTGCCCGGATAATAGGAGTAATAATCACATAAGCCTACTAGACAGCTAGAAATGACTAGTGACTATTCCCCATGCAAGTACTCAAGAATATTAGTTTATTTTAAAGAGTAAGTATTCCCCATGCAAATAAGCGTGTACTCCCTACACAAAAAGTAACTCTCCCTATCAGCAAGCAATCAGATAAAATTATCACTATCAGCATACGCAAAGCAACACAAATAATGTATTAGTCTACTAATATTGGACTAACATATTTCCACGTAAGCAAGAAATCATATAAGCATGTAAATGTGTCAATAAGTCAGAGAAATTTAGAGACTAAGTATGTCAAAAGTATTTTTATGAACAGAATTTATGAATTAAATTTGTTCAGTTTTTCATACTTTTTGCTTCTTTTGATCTGTTATTTATTAAGTTTACATATTGAAGATATGACGTAATAAATATTCAGTTTACTTAGAATTTTGAGAAATTCTAAGTTAATATTAATGGAGAAGTCTGGGTATTTATAGAAAAAGGTAAAATACTTATCGAGAAGTCAAATAAATATTTGATATTAAACTTATCGAGAAGTAATTTTAAGTATGAAAAAGGTACATTCGAGAAGTCAAGTGACTTATCGAGAACTCTGATAAATGCCCAGTTTGTCCAAAAAGGACTGAAATACTTCTAATTTATTTGAATTAAATCAAATTGAAATCAGAATAAATTTTCCAAAAGTATTTGTCTAAAATAATTCATTGAATTAAATTATTTTAGTTCTGAGTTATTGATAAATCTCAAAATATCCTTGTCGAGAACTCTGTGAATTAACACTATTAGAGAACTCTACATGGTCTTATCGATAAGTCATAATAGAGCTTATCGAGAAGTCATTCGAGAAGTCTGTAAATAGACTTATCGAGGACTCACTCGAGAATTCTGAAATGACTTGTCGATAAGTCATTTTGACTTATCGAGAACTCAGTTCTCTATACCTTGAGTACTGTTTTTTTGCCTTGTGTTAATTTTACACATTTAAGATATAAATTAACAACTAAGCAGTTTACTTAGAATTTTGAAATATTCTAAGTTAATTTTTGAGTTTTTAAGAAAGATAAATATACAGAGATTCTGAAATATTTATATTTCATATTTCAGTTAATTTCCAATTAAATCAAACTATGTTGATTTATTAGAAATTAATCTGCTGCAAAACATTAGCTGATTTCTTGTCTTAGGATGAAGAATTGAGCATTCCAATTTCACTCACAAGTCTAGTGAAGGTTGCTTCATCCAAAGGTTTAGTAAAAATAGCAGCTAATTATTTCTCTGTTGGAACAAAAATGAGCTCAATGGTACCATTTGCAGCATGTTCCCAGATAAAATGGTACCTAACATCAATGTGCTTTGTTCTAGAATGATTAACTGGATTAGCTACTATAGATATGGCACTAGTATTGTCACACATAATAGGAATTTTGTGTAACACTAGACCATAGTCCATTAGCTGATTTCTAATCCAAAGCACCTGAGCACAACAACTTCCAACAGCTATATATTCAGCCTCAGCTGTGGAAGTTCACACAGATTGCTGTTTCTTACTATACCAGGACACAAGTCTTTGACCAAGAAATTGACAGCTTCCACTAGTACTTTTCCTATCAACCCTGCATCCAGCAAAATCTGCATTTGTGTATCCAACAGCTTCAAAACCAGTTCCCTTAGGATACCATAATACCAAGTTTGTAGTTCCCTTTAAGTATCTGAAAATCCTTTTGACAGCCATCAAATGTGATTCCTTTGGATTGGCTTGAAATCTGGTGTAATAACCCCACTTTTTTGAATCTTTGAAACACTGATGAATAGTGATTTTGCTGATTATGCTGATTAAGAAAACTTTTCATGCCACACTATGTAGGAGTTCTTTTATTGATATTCTGAGATCTTATTAGTACTCCATATAGTATATAAGTGTATGTAAAGATCGTCAGAATCCAAATTTGAACACTTTGATTTTTCCCGAAAATCCACCAGATACTGAAAGAATTGAGTATAAGGTAACATGATTAAAAGGATTTAAATTCAAGAATTATAAGAGGAGATTATAAAAGGAATATGAAATATTGAGAAAGGTTTAGGGGAACCCAAGTAATGAGATCCCGGATATGATCCATCAAACGATCAACGAGAATGAACAATAAACGAGTCGTAAAATAATTAAACGACTAAGTAATACAAGAGGCAAGGAGGAGGGTCAATTAGTGTAAGATTAATAAACTTAGTTAACATCTTAATATAAAGATTAAGCTTAAAAAGATGCTTCCACCATAAGGATGAGACAAGTGGCAAGGATTATGTAAGCTTGATGACATCACCATGCTTATGTCACTTTCCACTAATTTAAAAAAAACAACTAGTCAAGTAAATATCCTAAAATCATTTCATTTCCACCACAAGTTCAAGTCAACACAAGCTCTCATCTTCCTCCCCCATTTCCATTGCTCTCGGCCAAAACAGAACCAGCACATTAAAACTGCTGTATCTCCTTCATTTCTCACTCAAATGTTGTGTTCTATAGCTCGTTGGAAAGATATTGAGATGGCCTACAACTCTTGTTCACAAGTCTCATCCAAATAAGCAGGGTAAGACCCTAATTTTTACAGTTCTTTCAATCCGACTTTTAGAAACTTCAAAGCCTAACTTTGTGTTCTTGATTTCTTTAAAAAGATCAAGCTTGTAGGAGGCTCCCTAAGGCTTCCTAGCAATTTAACACCTCCCAAGGAAGGTATAAACTTCAAACCCTATCCTTTACTTTGATTATTAGTGATTTTGATGGTTGGTTTTCTAAATGAGAAGCATGACCTTTGATTATTAGTAGTTTGATTTGGATTTGGAGTGATTTGGTGAATGAATCTTGTTATAGTTAATAAAACTTGATTGTGGTTGGTTGAGATGAATAATCTAAAGTATAAGGACTGGTATAGTATTATTTAGTTGAGGTTTTGATGTGTTAATGATTGTGGGTTGTTTAGTGAGGTTTTGGTGTAGTGAGAAACTTGTAAAACTCGTAAATATAGCCGTCGTAATGCCCATTTTTATTCAACTGCTTGTTCTTAGTGTTCAGGACAGAAAACTCAATAAACAATCTGTAACATTGCCATTTTTAGCTAGAGCGTGTCGTAAGCTTCATTTTGATATGTGGATCACTTGGTTCCGATGTACGGTTTAGGAGAAACGATCGTTTTAAGTAATGTCATTTCGCGAACGAACCATTATCCCTCGCCTTACTTTGAAACCTTGGTTAAGGACCTTAAATGACTAATTGGAGTATAAAACAATTATGTAAAGTGTATTAGGAAGTTGGGAGGGTAATCGCGAAAGAATCACCTTAAAACTCTTAATGGTTAATTTATTAAAAATGGTGGAACCGAGGGTACTCAAGCGACTTAAGTGAATCGTTAAGTGCAAAAGAGAACGTTAGAGTCTAATTGGTTAAAGCCTAGTTTCTTAAGCGACTTTGGTTTAATTCCAACTTATATGTTGTTTATAGGTTATCAGACTCGTCCCAGGCCTTTTACCAACCCCAGTCGCTCAGGCAAGTTTTCTACCCCTTATACTGTTGTTGTGATGTATATGTATATGCATTATCTTGTGATAAATGCATAATTGTTATTAGCAAATCTTGCGATATATTGGAGCATGCTGATATGGTATATATGCATGCCTGTTTCATAATCTTGATATCTAATGTTGATTCAAATGCTTATAAGTTGCATAATAGCTATGCTAGAGATAAGCAGTAGTTGCGTATACCCTTAGTATAGGGGAACCAAAGGTGAACATTTTTATAAACCGGGAGTCGATGTTCCCGAGTATAGTATATGTATATATATAAATAGTTTTCAAAACTATTAATCGAATAAGGTTTATTCGATAACTTCATTTTATTTAATGAATATTATTTTGAATATTCATTCGAGGACTTATGACTCCGCTTATTTTATTTAATGAATATTATTTTGAATATTCATTCGAGTACTTATGACTCCGCTCATTTTATTTAATGAATATTATTTTGAATATTCATTTAAGGACTTATGACTCCACTTATTTTACTAAATAATATTCTTTATTTTATTAAAGAATAATGTTTCAATAATCAAACTTATTTTCGATTATTCAAATAAAGATCGTACTTTCGTATAAGTATATCTTTGGTTATTTATTATTCATTTCAAGTATGAGTTTTAAAACTTCTACTTCAATTATTTTTATAAAGATTATCCTTATGGGAATATTATTTAAATAATAATATTCAGATATCCTCCAACATATCGGGACTGATTTATTTTATTAAATCAGCATTACTCCAAACATTCTCAAAAATGTTTTCGAGTCTTCAAAATGATTTTAAAAGTTAGAGCGGATCCCAAAACTCGTTTTCAAATTTAAGATCTTCCTTTTAAAGGGGACTTGAATACTCGCTCAAAAATCTAAGGGATCCGGCTCTGTGGTGTATTTTATATTCACAACGAGGTTGCTGTTTTGAGAAAACAATTTGATTACTTGCCCAACGTTCGGGAAGTAAGTCCATCTAATTGAGTCGGCATAAGCGACAGGCCGGGGTACGGTCTATGAAGGTGTAAGAGGCTGGGTGACAGTCCATCCACACGTGAGTGGCCGGGTAATGGTCTAGCGCGAGGTCCTAATGCGGCCAGGGTGACGACCGGCGAAGAATTCATCCATCTACAGTAGAAAAGGTTACTTATTGGTATCTTTGCCTGATCAGCAAGATATCGGGTTTATGCCAAAATTCTTTTTTTTCCAAATTTATTGGATTTTGCAACTCTGTTCATATTTTACATGACAGAGGTTTTCTGAAAATGTATGGGAGATATTTATGAATATATATATATCGGGACTTAATGAAGTATCTCGTAACTTCATTTCATTCAATGATATTTCAAAGATTGAATCTATTCAAATCTTATCTTGTAGTCTCATCTATGTGATGAACTTTTGAAACTAATTATAACTTGAACGGTGGTAGTTCAAGTAGTATTCGGAAAAGATATAAGTATATTGGAGTATCTTGTAACTTCATCTTTTAAACTTATATCTAGTAAATGATTATCTTATGCATGTCAAAGATTTTCAGAAAAATGTTGAGACAAGGGTAGATATATGAGATCACCTTGCAACGATATTTTTATACAGTTATAAACTGGAACTATGTGTGTATTATGCATGGCAGAGTATTTCAAAGATTTTGAAAAGTATATATGTATATACTGAATATTTTGCGACTTGGTCGCGTTAAGATATCAACTTGGTTCATTTCTTCTTGACCAAGACTTTCTTGAGTACTATGAGAATGCTCATATATTGTAAATTATTATACATATTATTTCGGTGGGCTTGTTGCTCACCCTTGCTTTCTTCTTTCATCACACAACATCAGATAGACAAGATGAACAGGACCAAGCTCCCAATTCGCGGGCGGATAGGAAACGTTCTGCAGTTTCCTATAGGCGTTGATGTCGCTGTAGCTGAGGTAGGAACTACCAATAGGCTAGGATTTCAACTTTTGATGTACCAGACTTATGTATATTTATGAATTGTAATAATGGCAAAGAAAATGTAAATTTATTCAGAAACCCTTTTGAGGTGTAATGGCTTATAATTTTGGAATAAAATGACTTGTGTTATTTTTGGATGTTCATCTCTGAGACTATAACTTGTGGTGTGTGTGTTTATTGTGGGGTCACAGTACGCAGTAGTTGGTTGTTTATTAAGATTGGGTGTTATTAAGGGAAATGGAACTCGTGACAACCCGGATCCCCGATCCCGGATTTGGGGGTGTTACAGAAATGGTATCAGAGCTAAGCGTTATAAACCTCAGAGATGAAGTGACATTAAAATAATAAGTTCACTAAGATAAATAAGAACTCTTGCCAAGTTCATAGTCGGACTACCTAACGTAGTACTGACAATTAAAACCCTTATGGGAACCCTTATAAATATCGTGATAAAAGCGTAGTTCATTATCGTATATGGTAGCGGGACTCCGAACCCTGAGGTTGAGGAGCAACAACGCGATGATGTTTTATTACTTATTAGGAGATCAGAATATGGATTTGATAGAGCGTCCTAACACGGGACCGAATGATGTTCATATTGAGGATGTAGCGGTTAAAGATGTTGTCCTATAAGGGATTATTGCTGAGAAGGATTCCGTGGAGGATCCTGACAAGAATGAATAAAGGACCACTGAGGAATTTATGACCATGGTCAGAGCGACTACCAGAGGTAGGATTGGTCGGTCACTGCCGGAGGTTCGTTCAAGTTTGTAAAGATAGTAGCCCCTTTACCACGGCTTACTCGTAAGACTCACAAGTTCGAATGGACAGAAAAATGCGAGAACAGCTTTTAAGAACTAAAGCAAAGGTTGGTGACGGCTACTATGTTGGCATTGCCGGATGGAAAAGGAGATTTTGTGATGTGTAATGACGCTTCGCATAAAGAATTAGGGTGCTTCTTATACAACACAGCAAGGTAATCGCGTACGCGTCAAGACAATTAAGGGAATATAAAATTCGATGTCCCCACCCATGAGCTTGGGCTCGTGGCAATAGTTTTGCCCTAAAGATTGGAGGCACTACTTGTATGGAGAGAAGTGCGAGATTTATACAAGCCATAAGTGCTCTAGTGCATTTTTACGCAGAAAGAGCTCAACATGTGCCAGAGGAGGTGGATAGAGCTAATCAAGGATAACGATTATGAGATTCTTTATCATCCAGGGAAAGCCAAAATGGTGGCTAATGCCCTTAGTATAAAAGAGAGACTCAAGATGAAACTATCTTTGGGAGAGTTGATAAGAGATTTTGAGAAAATGGAAATAGAAGTGAAGGTAACCGGAGCCGGTACCGAAAAGCTGTTTGAGATTGCAATACAGCCCGAATTATTGGAGAAGATCATATTGTGCCAAGAAAAAGTGATGAATGAAGGCAGGGAGCCAACAAATAGAGAAGAGATTAATACCGAGAAAGATGATAATGGAATAGTGAGGTGTTCCTACAGAATTTTGGTTCCAAATGTTCAAGAGCTTAAGGACGGGATCTTAGATGAAAGTCATAGTTCGAGGAATAAGATTTAGGGCAAACCCCGAATGTGATAGTCAGGGAGGTCGCCATCAAGATAGAAGGAACCATAACATAATGAAATGAAAAACAAGGATTTTAACGTATAAGATAACCCTGATTATGGGAGAAGGATGAAACATTTCATACTGAGAAAACAGAAGTCGAACAAGATAAGGAAACCCGAGACGGTACTCCTATACGGAAATTCATGGACCTATCTAAACAGAACTTATACTCTTATTCCCAACCACCACCTTGAAGAAACAATGCGGTAGGAAATCCTTTCATGACCTTTAAGTCGCTAAGCTCTCAGAGTTCCAAGGAATAGGTTGACCCAATCGAGGCAAGAGCTTGGCTAAAGGAAATATAGGCATCATTTGAGATTCTAAATGATTGACGAAGCGTAAAAGACTGTTTTTGTCACTTACCTTCCTAAGAGAGAGGCCACCCGTTTGTGAAAGGCCAAGAAAGGCACGGAGCCAGAGGTTATAATAAAACGATTAAAGTTTAGTCAATTGTTTTCGGCAAAGTACTTCCCAAGGTTATAGAGATAGTGTAAAAGCTTTAGAGCCAGAACAAAGGCGGACAAGTATGATGAATCATGAATCTAGGTTGTCAAAGTCGTCAAGGTTCATCTGAAGGACACGAATCCAGAATGATGGGATGTTTGAAATCAATGCGTATGTGGTGTTGGTTCATGAAATAGTTGTAATAGAAATGAAAATAAAAGAAACTGAAGTGGAAAGGAAAATAAAGACAATAAAGTTTGAGGAATGATAAGGGAGTTGGGTATGAGGAAACCCTAAAGACTCGTAGAAATAGAAATAGAAAAGTATGTAATCATCAGGATAAGGGTGATTCACCATGAGTTAAAGTTGATGGTTGAAGGCATGAGAGATACATATATTTTATCCCCTTTAAGTTGGGAGGATTCGAGGAAACCTCGAGATAGTTTGAAGGATAAACAATGGGACGCGGATAGACTGAGGAGACAAGAGAGTAAGAAATTAGGAAAATTGGATGAAGGAAGTGACCTTCATGAATATGAAGTGTAAGACCGGGGGCATGATACCCAGAAAGAGGGACGCCAGGTATAAAAGATATCCCAACATTAAGATGACTCTTGAGATAAAATAAAGAGGTAAATGAGTAGTTAGAACTAAAAAGTTCACGTTGAACACGACCAATATCTTCTAGAACATCCCTTTTATTACTAAATCAGGCAAGAAAAGTGGATAAACGTTGTTATCTTTTAGAGGCCATATTGATTGACCTCATTTTGAAAAAGGATGCTATTGTGAAATTAGGTATAGACTATCGAGGTGGGAATAATTGAATAAGATAATCTATCAAGGATATATGACTTGATCTATCCATGGAAGGATGCATGTACCTTTTTAAAGGTGGAATTAAGGATAGAACCTTGATAACTTGAGATGAATCCTAGGGGAATGCATAAAGGTTAGCATTTCGCCCTTAATAGGGACATCATGAGTTTTGGCAGTATAAATTAAAAAGGATTATGGTAACAACAACCTTTAAAGATCAGTAGAGAAAATTTTTAGAAGTACATAGACAATGGTTCTAGTATTAGTAAATGGTATTTTGATATGCCCTGTATCTAGGGAATACAGGAGGAACGATTCAAGGATAACCTTAGAGGTTTTACAAGGAAAAAGGTAATATTCAAAGTTCTCAAGAATAGAAATTTTCATAAAGGAAATATGACGTAATTATAATAATGCCAGGTGGGCACGTGTTGAACCATAAAAAACTGTAGCTCGACCCAATGAAGGTCGAGATTGGTGAAAACGAGAAGGACCCAAGGTAAGAGACGTCTTAAGTATGATCGAGAGTCAGTCGTGACAATGTTAGCCTCTAAAGACCGAGGCAATAACTTATGCAAAATTGGTGATATTTTTTTCCCTCACCAAATCTTAAGGAAGAGCATTTTCACACAAGCAGTGATTGGAAATGAGGTAGAAAATTTAGTTGAAGATCGTTCAAAAGACATTGATTGTAAGGAACTATTACTATCAGGAAAGGCCAATGAGGTGGCCGACACTAAGTGTAAGAGAGCAATAATAGGCACTCGTGCTAGAGGAATACAGTGATGAGGGTCAAAGCCGTGAAGGTTGTATTATGGTGTGAAAGATTGACATTCCTTCTGATGATTGTGCGATACTCAACCGTAATTGTAGTTTGGTAAAGATTTAATTCACGTTATCGTTGTGAGCGGGCTACATATCTTAGAAGGTCCTATCTAGAGAATAAGCCAGGACCATGTTATGAAAGGACTAAATGAACCTTTGAGCTTCATATCTCCTAATAAAGAAATATGGTTAATAATGGTATTAGCCTACTATCGTTGCTTTTATTAAAACTCTTCTACAATTTTATCTGCTTCATGTCATGTATGTACGTCAGGATCAGGAGTGTTCTTCATGAATCATGAATGGTGATTATGTTACCTCCTTGGAAGGATTCGATACGATATGTATGGACTCTGTATGGTTAGCTATTAAGATTTCGAGGAAAATGAATGACTACAGTAGGTCAGCGGTGGACTATGGTAATGCATCAATGATTCTTTGAATAATGAGCCGATTACAACCGTGAGAGTTGTATTGTAATGGATGTTGAGATTGAGTACCCCTAATCGGATCGTGGTGATGCATAAGTCATCATTGATAGACTAATTAAGTCGATTATCTACCAAATGAATATTTATTCCTTCTTATCAATAGAGAGTCGTATTACTATAATAGGAAGGTTGCGGTGCAAGCATAGAATTCTGGTAACGATGATGTCTAGAATGAAATTCCAAAATCGATTTTCGATGTTGAGGGAGTTTCAAAGGTGATTGTGTATAAGCTCGAGCAAGAGCATGGGTCCATAGAATAACGGACGGAATAGCAAAAATATTTAGGCATGTGAAATACGATGCTATAATACTTGATGTTGATATATATACGTGTATGATTTGTTCTTCTATGACAAACCTCTATAGTTCAGAGATAGATTTCAAACCAGATATTTTATGGAAGTATTTTTTTTTACATATATACAATTCTCTTCAGTTCGTTCTTTTTTTCTTCTTTTCATTTCATGTAAGCTGAGAAGAACAACCCTTCCAGAAGGGGAGGTATTGCCGAATGACTATCTATCTGTGTGATAGAAGCCTAGTAGGATACCATCTATTGTTTAATTGCTTGTCAAGTACTAAAGGTTGGCCACCTTCTGTACTAACTATGCAATGTAACAAGTGTTCATAATCATGGTGATCTCTCAATAAAATCTTTTACTTATATACGATGGATCAAGCTTTCGAAGATGGAAGCAGCTAGAAAGTAAGTAGTATCATTGCGGTGGTATTCCGAATCTAACGCGTTCGTGATACTAAGGTTGACACAATTATTAAAAGATTATAGAATGCTAACGAGCAAAAGTGTAACCAGTATAGTATTATGTACGGAAGATAGTAATGACTACGAACTGGAAAAGAATGGGTATTGAGAAGCAAAACCTGTAGCGCAAGAAGCTATGATGAGAGTCTGTGTGATAGACTTGAAAGAAATTGGAATGATCACTTAACACGGATTGAGTTTTCTTATGACAATAGATCATATGTCATTATCGAGATGTCGCCTTACGAGATCCTTGAGGGAAGACAATGTGGATCTCCCTTATGTTAGGATGAAGTTGTAGAGCGCAAGATGCTCGGACCAACAGTAGTCCAAAGGACCAGGGATATAGTAGATCTAATCAGAGGACGGCTGGTAGTAGCCCAAGATGGACATAAGAGGTATGTTGATTTGACTCGAAAGGACAAAGAGTATTATAAAATAGGGGACCTAGTGATGTTAAAGGTATCCCTTGGAAAGGATTGATGAGGTTCAGAAAGAAAGGAAAGCTAAGTCTACAATTTATTGGACCCTTGGATATATTAAGACGTATTGGGAAGTTAGCATATGAGCTAGCCCTACCCTCGAACATGTAGCAAGTTCATATCGTGTTCCACGTATCAATGTTAAGGAAGTGTAATTCGGATGCCAGACAAATAGGGGCGTATGAGCGCATAGACATGCAACCAGACATAACCTATATGGAGCAACCAGGAAGGGCTATAGATTGAAAAGGAACAAGTGCTTATGAGAAGGGTTATCAAACTAGTCAGAGTTGGTGGTAGAACCACAATATGGGAAAATTGACTTGAGAGTTAGAAAGTGCAATGCTAAGAAAGTATCCCTATTCATTTTCTATCTGATTCCGGGACGGAATCCTGTATTGAGATGTCCTACAACTCTTGTTCACAAGTCTCGTCCAAATAAGCATGGTAAGACCCTCATTTTTACAGTTCTTTCAATCGTACTTTTAGAAACTTCAAAGCCTAACTTTGTGTTCTTGATTTCTTTAGAAAGATCAAGCTTGTAGGAGGCTCCCTAAGGCTTCCTAGCAACTTAACACCTCCCAAGGAAGGTATAAACTTCAAACCCTATCCTTCACTTTGATTATTAGTGATTTTGATGGTTGGTTTTCTAAATGAGAAGCATGACCTTTGATTGTTAGTAGTTTGATTTGGATTTGGAATGATTTGGTGAATGAATCTTGTTATAGTTAATAAAACTTGATTGTGGTTGGTTGAGATGAAGAATCTAAAGAATAAGGACTGGTATAGTATTATTTAGTTGAGGTTTTGATGTGTTAATGATTGTGGGTTGTTTGGTGAGGTTTTGGTGTAGTGAGAAACTTGGAAAACTCGTAAATATAGCCGTCGTAATGCCCATTTTTATTCAACTGCTTGTTCTTAGTGTTCAGGACAGAGAACTCAATAAACAATCTGTAAAATTGCCATGTTTATCTAGAGCGTGTCGTAAGCTTCATTTTGATATGTGGATCACTTGGTTCTGATGTACGGTTTAGGAGAAACGACCGTTTTAAGTAACGTCGTTTCGCGAACGAACCTTTACCCCTCGCCTTAATTTGAAACCTTGGTTAAGGCCCTTAAATGACTAATTGGAGTATAAAACAATTATGTAAAGTGTATTAGGCAGTTGGGAGGGTACTCGCGAAAGAATCGCCTTAAAACTCTTAATGGTTAATTTATTAAAAATGGTGGAGCCGAGGGTACTCGAGCGACTTAAGTGAATCGTTAAGCGCAAAAGCGAACGTTAGAGTCTAATTGGTTAAAGCCTAGTTTATTAAGCGACTTTGGTAAAATTCCAACTTATATGTTGTTTATATGTTATTAGACTCGTCCCAGGCCTTTTACCAACCCCAGTCGCTCAGGCAAGTTTTCTACCCGTTATACTGTTGTTGTGATGTATATGTATATGCATTATCTTGTGATAAATGCATAATTGTTATTAGCAAATCTTGCGATATATTGGAGCATGCTGATACGGTATATATGCATGCCTATTTCGTAATCTTGATATCTAATGTTGATTCAAATGCTTATAAGTTGCATAATAGCTATGCTAGAGATAAGCAGTAGTTGCGTATACCCTTAGTATAGGGGACCCAAAGGTGAACATTTTTCTAAACCGGGAGTCGATGTTCCCGAGTATAGTATTTGTATATATATATATAAATAGTTTTCAAAACTATTAATCGAATAAGGTTTATTCGATAACTTTATTTTATTTAATGAATATTATTTTGAATATTAATTCGAGGACTTATGACTCCGCTTATTTTATTTAATGAATATTATTTTGAATATTCATTCGAGTACTTATGACTCCGCTCATTTTATTTAATGAATATTATTTTGAATATTTATTTAAGGACTTATGACTCCACTTATTTTACTAAATAATATTCTTTATTTTATAAAAGAATAATGTTTCGATAATCAAACTTATTTTCGATTATTCAAATAAAGATCGTACTTTCGTATAAGTATATCTTTGGTTATTTATTATTCATTTCAAGTATGAGTTTTAAAACTTCTACTTCAATTATTTTTAAAAAGATTATCCTTATGGGAATATTATTTAAATAATAATATTCAGATATCCTCCAACATATCGGGACTGATTTATTTTATTAAATCAGCATTACTCCAAACATTCTCAAAAATGTTTTCGAGTCTTCAAAATGATTTTAAAAGTTAGAGCGGATCCCAAAACTCGTTTTCAAATTTAAGATCTTCCTTTCGAAGGGGACTTGAATACTCGCTCAAAAATCTAAGGGATCCGGCTCTGTGGTGTATTTTATATTCGCAACGAGGTTGCTGTGTTGAGAAAACAATTTGATTACTTGCCCAACGTTCGGAAAGTAAGTCCATCTAATTGAGTCGGCATAAGCGACAGGCCGGGGTACGGTCTATGAAGGTGTAAGAGGCTGGGTGACAGTCCATCCACACGTGACTGGCCGGGTAACGGTCTAGCACGAGGTCCTAATGCGGCCAGGGTGATGACCGGCGAAGAATTCATCCATCTACAGTAGAAAAGGTTACTTATTGGTATCTTTGCCTGATCAGCAAGATATCGGGTTTATGCCAAAATTCTTTTCTTTCCAAATTCATTGGATATTGTAACTCTGTTCATACTTTACATGACAGAGGTTTTCAGGAAATGTATGGGAGATATATATGAATATATATATATCGGGACTTAATGAAGTATCTCGTAACTTCATATCATTAAATGATATTTCAAAGATTGAATTTATTCAAATCTTATCTTGTAGTCTCATCTATGTGATGAACTTTTGAAACTAATTATAACTTGAACGGTGGTAGTTCAAGTAGTATTCGGAAAAGATATAAGTATATTGGAGTATCTTGTAACTTCATCTTTTAAACTTATATCTAGTAAATGATTATCTTATGCATGTCAAAGATTTTCAGAAAAACATTGAGACAAGGGTAGATATATGAGATCACCTTGCAACGATATTTTTATACAGTTATAAACTGGAACTATGTGTGTATTATGCATGGCAGAGTATTTCAAAGATTTTGAAAAGTATATATGTATATACTGAATATTTTGCGACTTGGTCGCGTTAAGATATCAACTTGGTTCATTTCTTCTTGACCAAGACTTTCTTGAGTACTATGAGAATGCTCATATATTGTCAATTATTATACATATTATTTCGGTGGGCTTGTTGCTCACCCTTGCTTTCTTCTTTCATCACACAACATCAGATAGACAAGATGAACAGGACCAAGCTCCCAATTCGCGAGCGGATAGGAAACGTTCCGCTGTTTCCTATAGGCGTTGATGTCGCTGTAGCTGAGGTAGGAACTACCAATAGGCTAGGATTTCAACTTTTGATGTACCAGACTTATGTATATTTATGAATTGTAATAATGGCAAAGAAAATGTAAATTTATTCAGAAACCCTTTTGAGGTGTAATGGCTTATAATTTTGGAATAAAATGACTTGTGTTATTTTTGGATGTTCATCTCTGAGACTATAACTTGTGGTGTGTGTGTTTATTGTGGGGTCACAGTACGCAGTAGTTGGTTGTTTATTAAGATTGGGTGTTATTAAGGGAAATGGAACTCGTGACAACCCGGATCCCCGACCCCGGATTTGGGGGTGTTACTTCTGGCACATAGACAAGTAGCAAACATGATGTCTGGTCTACTAGCCGTCAAATACAATAATGATCCAATCATCCCTCTATAGCTTGAAATATCTACACTCTTGCCTTTCTTGTCTTCATCCAACTTGGTTGCAGTAGACATTGGTGTAGATGCTGGTGAGCTATCCACCATACCAAATTTCTTCAATAAGTCATTCACATATTTGGTTTGGCTGATGAAAATACCATCACTTCTTTGACTAACTTGAAGGCCAAGGAAGTAACTCAATTCTCCCATCATGCTCATTTTATACTCACTCTATATTAGCCTAGAGAATCTTTGACAAAGCTTTTCATTTGTAGATCCAAAGATGATATCATCCACATAGATTTGAACTAGGATCATATCTTCACCATGCTTCTTGTATAAGAGAGTCTTATCAATAGTACCTCTGGTAAAACCATTTTTGAGTAGAAATTCTGACAGTGTGTCATACCAGGCTCTTGGTGCATGTTTCAATCCATATAGAGCCTCAAGTAATTTGTAAACAAAGTTAGGAAATTCTGGATCTTCAAAGCCAGGTGGCTGTTGCACATAAACTTCTTCTTCAAGTTCACCATTGAGAAAAGCACTCTTGACATCCATTTGATACACCTTGAAATTTGAGTGTGCAGCAAATGCCAGAAAAATTCTTATTGCTTCTAGTCTTGCAACAGGAGCAAAAGTCTCATCATAGTCAATTCCCTCTTCTTGTGAGTAGCCTTTAGCAACCAGCCTTGCTTTGTTTCTAGTAACAATTCCATTTTCATCCATTTTGTTCCTGTACACCCACTTAGTTCCAATTATGCTTCTGTTCTTTGGTGCAGGAACTAATTTCCAAACTTTGTTTCTCTCAAACTGATCCAGCTCCTCCTGCACGGCACATATCCAGTCAGGATCCATTAGGGCTTCTTTAGTTTTCTTGGGCTCTACTTGAGATAGAAAACATGCATGTAGGCATTCATTAGCAGTTGCACTTCTAGTTCTCACACCAGCTGAGGGATCACCAATAATAGCTTCTACTATATGACTCATATCCCACTTTCTGGTGTGTGTCTGTTGACTAGTGCCTTCATCATTTTCTTCAGTATTACCATGACTGTCATTTCCATTTTCTCCTTCTCCCCCTGAGTTTGTGCCATCAAATTTAGGTGTCTGAAGAGAGCTTTCATTTTCATGATTTTGTTCAGAAGTTTCTTCATTTGTCACTTGTTGTGTCACAACTTCATCTTCCTCATCTGAATCACTATCAATGGTTAGATTTCCAAATGCAAGGGCTTCAGCATCATTTACATCAAGGCATTCCAAGCCTGGACACTTGTCATCATCAAAAGTCACATCTGTGCTTTCCATAATTTTCTTTTGATCAATCACATAAACTTTATAGGCTGTTCTTTCCAATGAATATCCCAGAAAAATTGCTTCAAAAACTTTAGAGTCAAATTTTCCCACATATTCAGAGTTATCTTTTAGAATATAACACTTGTTTCCAAACACATGTAGATGCTTCACTGTAGGCTTCCTGTTAGACATGATTGAGTAGGGTGATTTTTCATGAACTTTGTTGATGAGATATCTGTTTTGAGTGTAGCATGCAGTATTAACAGCCTCTTCCCAAAAACTAGTTGGCAACTGAGCATCTTGTAGCAAAGTTCTAGCAGCTTCAACCAATGTTCTATTTTTCCTCTCAACTACTCCATTCTGTTGAGGTGTTCTAGCTGCTGAAAATTCTTGAACAATGCCTTTGCTTTTGCAGAATTCACTCAATGTTGAGTTTCTGAATTCTGTTCCATTATCACTTCTCAATCTTTTCACACTAACCTTTTCTTCAGCTTGCTTCTCAATTTTCTTGATGTGCTCAATTATAATATTTGGAGTTTCATCTTTAGAGTACATGAACTCAACCCAAATGTATCTTGAAAAATCATCAACCATGACAAGGGCATATTTGTTCCTTGAAATGGACAAGACATTTACTGGCCCAAACAAGTCCATGTGAATAAGTTGCAGAGGTGCACTTATGGAATTCACATATTTTGACTTGTGACTTGATCTTTTCATCTTTCCTTTCTGACAAGCTTCACAAACTTCCAGTTGAGTAAATTCCAGACTGGGCATGTCTCTCACAAGCTCCTTCTTGACTAAGGTGTTGATTGCTTAGAAATTCAAGTGAGATAGCTTTTTATGCCACAGTTTGCTTTGCTCTTCTGATGCCTTGGTGTAGAAACAACACACTCCTTCCTTATTTGTTGAGTCTAAGTCTGCAACAAACAAGCTTCCCT
Source organism: Apium graveolens (assembly GCF_009905375.1). NCBI lineage: Eukaryota > Viridiplantae > Streptophyta > Magnoliopsida > Apiales > Apiaceae > Apium > Apium graveolens. The sequence continues at coordinate 99,562,401 of NC_133651.1, forward strand.
TTCTTACTCCCTTAAGAGCAATTTCACCAGTCTTTTTGCTAATAAAAGCACAATCTTCTTTGTTGAAAACAACTTGAAAACCTCTGTCTACAAATTGACTAATACTTAGAAGATTTACTTCTAATCCAGCAACTAGTGCTACATCTTCAATGACAACATTTCCAGAAACAATCTTGCCATATCCCATTGTGAATCATTTGTTGTTGTCTCCAAAGGTCACCAAAGGGCCAGCCATCTCCTCAAATTGTGATAGCAGGGCCTTATCACCTGTCATATACCTGGAACATCCACTATCAATGATCCATATGACCTTCTTCCCTTTGCCCTGCACACAATGAGGATTAAGTGTGTTTAGCTACCCAAGCTGTGTTGGGCACTTTCTTTTTGTTAACTGATTTTGCAGAAGTAGAATGAGAATTTTGAGATAAAATGCAATTCATAGACTGTTGAGCATTTTCCCTTTCAGATATAGAACCAACTTTTGATTCTATGAGATCAATTCTCAATTTGTAGCAACTCTTCATCACTTTCATGTTGCAGGGAATGCAGTCAAACTTGTCACAGAATGAATAGGGATCATTTGCCTTAGCTTCATTGTACTTGCAGACTCCTTCAGGTGAATTGCTAACAGTCTTTTTACAAAGATGAGTTAGGTGATTCATTGATCTACAATTCTCACACCTCTTTCTAGGAGCATCTGCAACATAAGAAAAATTATTGCTTTTGTGTATCCCAATCTTTCCATTTCTATTCTTCTTTTTCTTTTTGACCTGTTTAGCTTTAATCTCCTTCACAGGCTCCTTAGTTTCTTGATTGGCTTTTGGTGTTTCAACAGAGATGGAAGACTGAGTTGTCTCATCATTTTTCTTTTCCTTGTCCTCATCAGCTATCTCCTGTTTGATGATCAACTCTTCTTCACTGAAGTTCACTTCACATGCCTTAAACAAAGGTGATTCAACTTTCTTCAAAATAATTGGAACATCTTCAGTTTTAGTTGATTTCCCTTTGTCACTGACAGACTTCCTCTTGTTGTTCAAATCCTCATAATCAAGACCAATGGCAATGTTTGCACATGGCTTGTTCTTTTCATGATATTGGTCAATCAAATCAGAAGCATTTCTGAAGGATTTCAGCTTCACTTCATTCTTCTCCAGCTTTTCTCTCAATACTGCTTCAATTTCACTTGCACACTTTAATTTGTTCTTTAAGTATGCATTTTCTTGCTTAGCAGTATCAAGCTCAACCAGCAACAATTCAGTCTCTTATTTTTCACTCTCAAGTTTTTTATTGATCTTTTTCAATCTGCTAACTTCCTCATTTGCAGCAACCATGCTTGTATGAATGTGGAACATTTCTGTGCTCATCTTTTCAACAGTTTCCTTATATTGACTCACATTTAAATCAATTGTGGTAAGAGTTGGTACCTGTGATTTAGATGATGAGGAATCTCCTTGCTCCAAGGCCATGAATACATAGTTTATAACTTCTTCATCTTCATCATTATCTGAATCATCCCAGCTCTTGCCCTCAGCAATATAAGCTTTCCCTTGTTGCTTCTTTAGAAGAGCATCATACTTTGCTTCCAATTCAAGATAGGCTTTGTCTTTCTTTGCCTTCTTGGGTTTCCTACTTTCTGTAGCAAAATGGCCCAACTCATCACAGTTAAAGCACCTTATTTTTTATCTATCAACAGATCCAGTTTTGTAGACAGTTTTGCTATCAGGAGTGTACTTCCCTTTCCCTTTCCAGCTTTTGTCTTTGTTGAAGGACTGTCCTTTGCTCTTGAAAAATCTTGATTTCTTTACTCTAATATTAGAGAATTTTCTAGCCAAGTAAGCCATTGATTTGTCTAGCTCATCAAGCTCATCAAGAGTGTAGAACTCATCTTCTTCATCCAATTCCAGTATGACTTGCTCTTCAGTGTCATTGACTCTTTTCTCACTTGTAGAAATTGTTAGAGTTGGGGATCTTTGCTCAACATTAGAAGTCTGGCCATCATTCACAATCAGTGCACTTGAGCCATCCATTACATATCCTTGACCAGCCCTTAATGACTTCTTTCGAATCATTTCAAGTTCATAAGTTTTCAGAACCCCATAGAGCACTTCCAGTGTGATCCTACTCAGATCCCTTCCTTCTCTAATTGCAGAGATTTTCTGCTCCAAGTGATCAGGGAGAGTAAGCAAGAACTTCAAATTCACTTCTTCGACATCATAAAATTTATCATGAAGTTGCAAGTCATTTATCAGCTTATTAAACCTTTCAAACACATCAGTAATACCCTCCTTTGGTTTAGTCATAAAACCCTCATACTGAGAAATCAATATCCTTATTTGATTTGACCTAACCTCCTCAGTTCCTTCACAAAGTATTTCAATCTTTTCCCAGATCTGTTTAGCAGTGTCACAGTTGACAATGTTATTATACATTACATTATCAAGTGACTCAATTAGTATCAGTTGCAAAGCATTGTCTAGGGAAACTTTCTCTCTTTCAGGTTCAGTATACTCAGAAGGATCCTTGGGAGCATAATGAGCTGGAATAACCATATCTTCATATGTGGTTTCCTCAATTCTAACTACGGGAGTGAAGGGCCCATTCTTGAGGATACCAATGTAAAGATGATTGGCCATTCTTATAAACAGCAACATTTTCTTTTTCCATAAAGTGTAATTGGCCTTATCAAAGGGAGGAATCTTGATACTACTGATTTTCTGTGTATTCATTTTTCCAAGATCTACTCTGTTTACTTTCAGATTTGGCTCTGATACCACCTGTTAGGTATGAATACAACACAGGGGGGGTGAATGTGTTTTGGCTTAAATGTTTGATTTTTGATCGACTTAGGCTTTAGCAGTTGGTAGTTGTTAATGATTTAGTAGAATGGATGTTAAACATAAATAGCTGTGTAAATATGTAAAACAAAGATCTTCAAAACTCACTTAATTTTATATTAAAAATCAAGCAGTGTTTTGCTACAAAATCTCTAAGTTCTTGTTTTAGAACTTAGCTTCTTTCTTGAGAGAGGATACACAAATTTTCTATTCTGATTGTTCTACTTAACTAGAGGACCAGTGTTAACTTTATAACTCAGTTAACTGCTGGTTTATACAGTGGATCATAAACATGCTATTAGCTTTTTAAAACTGTCACTTGTCATTTCTATTTATAGAAAAGCAAATCTTCCATTTATGGTTTGGCATATCTTTAGCATCCCGTGATTACTTTAATTTCCTCTGTCAGTTAATCTTTGTCATTGATCTTGCACATCTCTCAAGCTGCTTTTTGTAGACTTGTCAATCCAGCTGTGTGAATTGTTTATTGATTTGCAACCTTGGATATTGAATTGTTCTGCAATTCTGTACTTAGAGAAATTTCTTCACTTTGAGATCTCCAATTAATCTGTAGAGAACTCGACATCTCGATAGGCATGTTGGCTTGTCGATATCTCTGAAACTTCATTGTTAACTTGACTTATCGACAACTCTGAGTTCTCTAGTGAATTTTGGTTTATCGATAACTCAGAGTTCTCTAATGGACTTTGGCTTATCGATAACTCGGAGTTCTCTAATGAATGTATACTTGTCGATATCTCTGAGTTCTCGAATGGGTATCTGACTTATCGATATCTTCAATAGCAATTCATGAGTTCTCTACACCCGGTGGATGTTGCTTATCCGTCGGGTAGACATTGTTCATCCGTCGAGTAGATATTGCTCATCCGTCGGGTAGACATTGTTCATCCGTCGAGTAGATATTGTTCATCCGTCGGGTAGATGTTATTCATCCGTCGGTACTCTCTGGAGTTTAAATGACTTCTCGATAAGTCATTCTGGAGTTCTCGAATTATTTCTCTATAACACTAATTCTGTGACTTATAGATATCTTGACTTAGAATGTTTTACACCAAACAGATTTATTCAACTCCAAGCTTCTTCATAATTCTTCTGAGGCATTATCTGCTTGATCTTCTTCCAGATAGAATTCTTAGGCTTGACACTGTTTAGAGAAAAATGCTCCAGTCTGCTCCATTTACATTTTACAGACATTAAGTATTACAAGTATGAATTACAGATTAAGGTTACAATACAACTAATCTTAGGGTTGTCAGTATGACTAAGTCTTGTTATAATACAGGCATGTCTTGCACAACAATCTCCCCCAATTTGTGAGAAGATTGCTTATCACAAAACCATGCCTGTTAACAAGACTAACCCCAAGTTAAAGAATGAAAATAAAATAATACAAAAGCTGATACAACACTTGTACAATGAATATTTGACAGTTTACAATAATTAAGTAAAGACTGAGCTGTCTGATTCTTTCTCAATTATGTTCTTAATTTGCACAAGTATTTCCAATTCTTCTAGGATGGGGGTGTCAGTTAGAGCCTCTATTAGTTTCAGCAAATCTGGCTTAGGATATCTAGCTAACATCCCTATCCTATAACTTGACAAAGAGCCAGCCTTTATATTCAGAATTCTTCCATCCTTCGATATTCTGCTCTTGACTGTTGCCTTCAACTCTTCTGATCTTCTGATATTATTAGCTCCAGTAATCTTTGACATTCTTCTGAGGCATAATTCTTTGACATCATCTATTATATATTACATACATGTTTGTAGTTTGGTTATCCTCTTTTTGGTTACCCCTTTCAATCACAACTATACAAAATTTTTACTAAGTTTTCTGAATTTAAATATTTAAGGTGTTAATTACAAATTGGTGGTTGAACTTTATCCACTTTTATTTATGTTTTAGAGATAAAAATTTGAATTTTGTAAAATATTGGTTGTACATTACTTTTACTTTTTAAAATGTAGTTTTTGTAGATGTGTTCATGGGTCGTATAAGCCGTTTAACCCGGCCCAAACCGGTCCTATTTTCGGTCGACCAAAAAAACCGTTATTCGATTTGGTTGAATAACTACAACCCGGCTTTAATGGGTTGAGCATGATTTTAGATTTTAATTGGAAAACCCAACCCAGTCTGAGGGTAATTGAGTAAATATACACATGATATTTATATTTTATACAAGCAAATTTGTAGAGCATCAGCATGGCACTTCGATGATTTCCAAGCCTTATTACTCCTCAGTTATTTATACTTTATATAATTTAGTAGACATTTTTGAAATATGTACTTACTCAAAATATTGGTCCAAATGATACTCCTTTACATATTTTGAGGTAGTTAACACACATTGCACGCTAATGAACCAACATCTAAAGATACAGAACTAAATTAAAAATTTAAAACATGGTGATACACTAACATAAACATATATATTATAATTAATTTAACATAAATCATAGGTTTAAATATCAAAGTGGTCACTCAAGGGAAAATTATATATCACTTTGACCATTGTTTTTAACCGGGTATCATCTGAGTCACTGTAACGCCCCCAAATTCGGGGCCAGGAATCTGGGTCGTCACGCCATCCGCAATCATGTATAACCTGTATTAACTTAATAATATAATAATTATGTATCGCATACCCCAAATCCCCCTTCTCTCTCTCTCTCACACATACACACTTAAGTTATAACCTTAAAAATGATGTACATCAAGTAACTTATGTTATTACAACTCAAATGTACTTTACAAGATCTCAGACTATTATTCGTAACCTCCACATAAAGTTACAATAATTTCTGCTAATATCTTATACCTATCTGGATGCTCTGGCCCACCTGAGAAAAAACTGCAAGGACTTTTCGAAAAGCCTATGTATTCTCCCTGCGATTACAAGTGATTAACTCCCTCACCGATATACTGGTTATCTGTTGTGTCGTGACATTTAAAAGAAAGCAAGAGTGAGCAATAACGTTCAACAATAGTATAAAGCAGTTGAAAAAACTGTTAAATGAAATTATATTTTCTCGTATTATATAATATACTCTGGAGAATAACTTTCTTGGTGATATACACCTTTTCTTTTTAATCCACATCGGAATTTATTTATCAAAATATCTTGTGAATACCCTTGGTAACTTAGCACCTTAGCTTGAGTCACGGTATTAATAAATACATATCGAAAATAAAAATAAAGTAGAGTTCGACAAACTATATTGGTCCCTGAAAATAGACGGATGTATGCAAAAAAAATCATATTGAAACTCAACAATTTCATTTATTTTTATATCAATATTATTTATTTAACATCTTATTTTTATCAATTACCGTAAATTTTAATTTGAAACAAAACATATGATTGATATTTAAACTAATTATCTCTAGAAATTTTTTTCGTATAACAAAACCTACGTTATGTTGCATAAAAATATATAAGAAAATTTTTGTATTAACATGTAAAACGCGGTTAAGTTGACGTCTATGCAATACATAACATATAATACGATATAAACTATCAAATAATTAATCTCGCTTATTAATTATATCATCTACAAATTTTTTAGAATAATTTTGGTGTCGCGCGTAACGCGACTTTATATCCCAGTTTAGGTACGGGTGTTGTTCTCTTGGAGTCTTGCCACCTTATTGTAGAGGTGTTCAAAAAATCCGTTAAACCGTGAATCCGGACCATACCATGGCAACCCGAACCAAGAAAAACTGAAACAGCTAAAACCATTTTTAATGGTTCGGTTAACTTTACGCATAAATGGTTTGGTTGTGGTTTCCAATAAATTAAAACCATATAAACCAAACTGGACCGTTATATAATATGTTAGATATAATTGATGATATCTGGATAGAAACTATCAGAAGTTTTTATCAGGACTTATATCAACATTTACTGAAGAGTGACATCATCAGTACTTATCAGGGGCGGACCCAGGATTATAAACCTACTGGGGCTGTAGTGATTTTTTTTTCTGCGCGATTCAACAAAAATTTATTTGAGTAAACTAGCATATACATGTAAAACGAAAATCACATAATTCAACTATACTACTAATTTGAAATCCAGCATATGCAAAAACTAAGTAATAAAGATATTAGTTCATAATGATAAATAAAAGAAGATATACTCACATCATTTGAGTTGTGCTCGACGATTTTTTTGAGCATAAAAATCATCTATCACTTCATCTGGATCAATTTCTTCAGCATACTCCCTCTCAATGTTGATAAGCATAGTGTCTCTCAAATACTCTTCCCCCATTTTATTTCGAAGATCAGTCTTAACTAATTTCATGGTCGAAAAAAACCCTTTTTATAGTTGTTGTAGAAACAGGAAGTGTCAAAATAAGATAAATTAACCTATAAATTAAATTGTACTGTGATGCCTTTCCCGTATCAACTAGTTGTAGACATAAATCAGAAAGAGTAGATAAATCCTGAAATTTAGCATGATTAACCACATCAATCTTGTAATGATCAAGTTGAAGTTTAAGATGGTACATCTCTTGCTCTCCAAAATCAGCATGATAAAAGGTAGTAGCAAGTGCACAAATATGCTCGATGTCAAACAAGCTGAAATTGTTCTTTGGTTCCAAAGATGTGCTTTATCTCAAAAGTTGCACAGCTTCATCATTGAACTTATAATGTAACTCTTCTAACTAAAAATCAATTGCAGAATTAAATACATCATAATGATAATGATGCTCAACTAATTTATCATCTATTTATCGCACAGAACGGATACCATCCATATAACGAGCATTCATATCCGGTACATTAAATTTATGTTTTACACACACCGACGTGACATAATCCAAAAGAACGTCAAAACCCTCATCTCTCAGAGATTGTAGCAATTTTTTTGTTGTTGCAACTAAAGCCATGGCATTTAAGATATCAATTGATTACTTTATAAGGCTAGATAAAGCAAATTTGTAAGGCCCATGATCTTATGCATCAAATATAGCACAAATAAATAGTCAAATAATTTCAGTGCCTTTAAAGAACCTCTAGCTTCTATGTGCACAGAGTTTGAAGAACTATTACAATTATTAATATTTTCCAACAAAGTAATTATTGAACTAAACTTATCAATCAAGCTGCAAATACATTTAAAGTGAGAACTCCACCTTGTAGATCCAGATCACTATAAATTCACAATCTGATAAAGTCCCCTACCAGTCTCACGTTCTCCACTTGCCGCAAAATTATCAACCTCTATTCCATGTGCAGTCTATTAGGTAATGAATCACACACAGAGGGGGGGTCAATGTGTTTTTCTGATTTTAGGCTTTTCTTGAAAGTTAATGGTTGAACATAGTAAATTAAATCTTGTATAGAAAAGTGTTCATGCAGAATGTAAGCTTGCAGAAAATAAAGAACACAGATCTTCAAAACTCACTTAATTTTGTATTAAAAATTATGATGTTTTGCTACAACATTTCTAAGCTCTTTGAAGTTAAAGAGCTCAGCTTCCTCTCGAGAGTGTTACAAGAATTTTAATCTAAATTGTTACTTCTAACTAGAGGACCAGTGCTAACTTTATATCTCAGTTAACTGCTGGTTTACACAATGGATAATAAATATGTTATTAACTTTTCTAAATTTTCACTTGTCATTTTTATTTATAGAAAAGCAAATCTTCCATTTCTGGCTTAGCATATCTTTGGCATCTCGTGTTTACTTTAATCTTCCTCTGTCAGTTAATCTTTTCCATTGATCTTGCACACCCTTCAAGCTGCTTTTTGTAGACTTGTCAATCCAGCTGTTGGATTGTTTGTTGATTGTTTATCTTGGATATTGAACTGATCTGAAATTTTGTACTTTGAGACTGTACTTCGAGATCTCCAGTTTGATTTAATAGAACACTTGACATCTCGATAAGTACATAGGCTTATCGAGATCTTTAACACTCCGTAATGAGTTTGGCTTATAGAGGTCTTCAGCTTGTTGAGATCTCTAATCTTCATATCTTCACTTTGACTTGTAGATATCTCTGAGTTCTCGAATAAATGTAGACTTATCGATAACTCTGAGTTCTCTAGTGAAGGAATGACTTATCGATATCTCCAATCTTCAGTTCTTCAAATTGGCTTGTCGATATCTTCTTGAGTTCTCGAGTAGCTTTCCTGACTTCTCTACTCCCGGTGGATATTGTTTATCCGTCGAGTAGTGGTTGTTTATCCATCGAATAGACATTGCTCATCCATTGAGTAGACATTGTTCATCCATCGAGTAGACACTACATGTAACACCCCCAAATCCGGGGTCGGGGATCCGGGTTGTCACGAGTTCCGTTTCCCTTAGTAACACTTAATCTTAATAAACAACCAACTACTACGGAGTGTGACCCCACAATACACACACACACCACAAGTTATAGTCTCAAAGATGAATACCAAAAAAAACACAAGTCATTTTATTCCACAATTATAATCCATTACACCTCAAAAGGGTTTCTGAATAAATTTACATTTCTTTGCCATTATTACAATTCATATAGATACATAAGTCCGGTACATCAAAAGTTGAAAGCCTAGCCTATTAGTAATTTTAACCTCAGCTATAGCGGCATCAACGCCTACAGGAAACTGCGGAACGTTTCCTATCCGCTCACAAATTGGGAGCTTGGTCCTGTTCATCTTGTCTATCTGTTGTTGTGTGATGAAAGAAGAAAGCAAGGGTGAGCAACAAGCCCACCGAAATAATGTTTATAATAATGAACAATTTATGAGCATTCTCATAGTACTCATGAAAGTTTTGGTCAAGAAGAAATGAACCAAGTTGATATCTTAACGCGACCAAGTCACAAAATATTCAGTATATATATACATATATACTATTCAAAATCTTTGAAATCCTCTGACATGTATAATATACACAGAGTTCCAGTTTATAACTGTATAAAAATATCGTTGCAAGGTGATCTCATATATCTAACCTTGTCTCAACGTTTTTGTGAAAATCTTTGTCATGCATAAGATAATCATTAACCAGATATAAGTTGAAAAGATGAAGTTACAAGATACTCCAATATACTTATATCTTTTCCGAATAATACTTGAACTACCACCGTTCAAGGTATAATCAGTTTCAAAAGTTCATCACATAGATGAGACTACAAGAAAAGACTTGGATAGATTCAATCTTTGAAATATCATTTGAAAGAAATAAAGTTACGAGAAACTTCATTAAGTCCCGATATATATACACCTATATATATACATTTCATACACTCCTTGAAAACCTCTGTTATGAAAATTATAAACAGAGTTGCAATATCCAATGAATTTGGAAAGGAGAAAACCTTGGCATAAACCTGATATCTTGCTGATCAGGCAAAGATACCAATAAGTAACCTTTTCTACTAGTAGATGGATAAATTCCCCACTGGTCATCACCCTGGCCGCAATAGGACCTTATGCTGGACTGCCACTCAGCCACTTACACATTTGATGGACTCCCACTGAGCCACTTACACTTTCATGGACGCCCACTGAGCCCATGTTGCTTATGCCGACTCAAATAGATGGACTTACTTCCCGAACGTTGGGTAAGTAATCAATTCATTTATCAAAACAGAAACTCTTTGCGAATATAAAATACACCACAGAGCCGGATCCTTTAGATTTTTGAGCTAGTATTCAAGTCCCCTTCAAAAAGAAAGATCTTAAATTTGAAAATGAGTTTTGGGATCTGCTCTAACCTTTAAAAATCATTTTGAAGACTCGAAAACATTTTTAAGAATGTTTGGAGTAATGCTAATTTAATGAAATAAATCAGTCCCGATATATTAGAAAATATCTGAATATTATTATCTAAATAATATTCCCATAAGGATAATCTTTATAAAAATAATTGAAGTAGAAGTTTTAAAACTCATACTTGAAATGAATAATAAATAACCAAAGATATACTTATACGAAAGTACGATCTTTATTTGAATAATCGAAAATAAGTTTGATTATCGAAACGTTATTCTTTAATAAAATAAAGAATATTATTTAATAAAATAAGCAGAGTGATAATTCCTCGAATGAATATTCAAAATAATATTCATTAAATAAAACAAAGGGAGTCATAAGTCCTCGAATGAATATTCAGACTAATATTATTAATTAAAATAAATTTATCGAATAAACCTTATTCGATTAATAGTTTTGAAAACTATATCTATATATATATATATAAATATATATATATAATATACTCGGGAACATCGACTCCCGGTTTAGAAAATGTTCACCTTTGGGTCTCCTACACTAAGCGTATACGCAACTACTGCTTATCTCTAGCATAGGTATTATGCAACTTATAAGCATTTGAATCAACAGTTAGATATCAATATTATGAAACAGGCATGCATATAAACCATATCAGCATGCTCCAATATATCGCAAGATTTGCTAATAACAATCATGCATCTATCACAAGATAATACATATACATATATACATCACCACAACAGTATAACGGGTAGAAAACTTGCCTGAGTGTTCCCGGAATAGACTTAAGCTTAGACTGGGTCCGGTAACCTATGAACAATAACATAATCTGGAATTAGACCACGGTCGCTTAAGAAAATAGTTTTTAACCACTTAGACCCTAACGTTCGCTTTTGCGCTTAGCGATTTACATAAGTCGCTCGAGTACCCTCAGCTCCACCATTTTTAATAAATTAACCGTTACGAATTTTAAGGCGATTCTTTCGCGAGTACTCTACCAACTGCCTAATCCACTTTACATAATTGTTTTATACTCCAATTAGTCATTTAAGGGCCTTAACCAAGGTTTCAAAGTAAGGCGAGGGGTAATGGTTCGTTCGCGAAATGCCGTTACTTAAAACGGTCGTTTCTCCTAAACCGTACATCGGATTCAAGCGAACCACATATCAAAACGAAGCTTACGACATAATCTAACTAAACATGGAAAAGTTACAGATTCAATAGTTAGCTCTCTGTCCCGAACACTAAGAACAAGCAGTTGTATGAAATTGGGCATTACGACGGCTATGTTTACGCGATTACCAAGTTTTAAACCACTCCAAACAACCACCATTCAACTCACAACCAACAATACAACCAACCCTCATCCAAACCTTACTACATCAGTCCCCAAAACTCAATATTTTCCAATTTATACAACCCCACATATGAACTACTAGCTATACTTAAGTTTCATTAACTATAAACAAGATTTCAACATCCAAATCACTACAAATCCAATCCAAACTCTAAACACACAAGCATCATGCTTCTCATTTATTATAACCATCAAAACCATCGTTATACTCAAAGTAAAGTTAGGGTTTGGAGGTGTTATACCTTCCTTGGAGTGATTAGAGTAGCTAGGAAGTCTTAGGGAGCCTCCTATAAGCTTGATCTTTCCAAAGAAATCAAGAACACAAAGTTAGGTTTTGAAGTTTCTAAAAGTCAGATTGAAAGAACTGTCAAAACGAGGGTCTTACCATGCTTATTTGGACGAGACTTGTGAACAAGAGTTGTAGGCCATCTCAATACCTTTCCAAATAGCTATAGAACATACTATTTGAGTAAGTATTGAAGGAGATATGGTAGTTTGAAGTTGCTGCTCTGGTTTTGGCCGAGAGCTTCTTGTGGAAAAACAAGGTCAACTTCTCAATTTTTGTGTTATAATTTCTTTTGGCTTGGTTGTTTCTCTTGTTTGCTAATTAAATTTACCATGGTAAAAATTACATGGCTCACAATCAACCAACTAAACTTTCTATTTGTCATGCTTATGTCACCATGCCTATGTCATCTTTCTTATGTCATCTTCTTACACTTGTTTTCTTCTTATTGGTATGATGACATCATCACCCACTAACCTCTTTGATTAACCCCTAATTACTTGGCTAATGACCGCTTATCTGTTATACGGTTCGCTTAACTTTCGTTCTCGTTTATCATTTGAGGGATCATACCCGGGATCTCATTACTTAGGTTCCCTTAAACCTTTCTCAATATTTAATATTCCTTTTATGATCCTTTCTTATAATCCTTGAATTAAAATCCTTTTAATCATGTTACCTTATACTCAATTCTTTCTGTATCTGGTGGGTTTTCGGGAAAAATCAAAGTGTTCGAATTTGAATTCTGACGATCTTTACATACACTTATATACCATATAGAGTGCTAATAAGATCTCAGAATATCAATAAAAGAACCCCTACATAGTGTGGCATAAAAAGTTTTCTTATTCAGCATAATCAGCAAAATCACTATTCATAAGGGTTACAAAAAGTTCAAAAATTTTTTTTTTTGGGGTTATTACAGTCTCCCCTCCTAAAAAGGATTCCGTCCCGGAATCAGATAGAAAATGAATAGGGATACTCTCTTAGCATTGCACTTTCTAACTCTCAAGTAAATTTTCCCACATTGTGGTTCTACCATCAAACTTTGACTAGTTTGATAACCCTTCTCCTAAGCACTTGTTCCCTTTTGATCTATAACCTTCCTGGTTGCTCCATATAGGTTACGTCTGGTTACATGTCTATGCGCTCATATGCCCCTATATGTCAGGCATCCGGATTACACTTCCTTAACATTGATACGTGGAACACATTATGAACTTGCTACAGGTTCGGGGGTAGGGCTAGCTCATATGCTAACTTCCCAATATGTCTTAATATATCCAAGGGTCCAACAATTCATGGGCTTATCTTTCCTTTCTTTCGGAACCTCATCCATCCTTTCCAGGGGAATACCTATAACAACACTAGGTCCCCTACTTCCTATTCTTTGTCCTTTCGTGTCAAATCAACATACTTCTTATGTCCATCTTGGGCTACTACCAGCCGTCCTCTGATTAGATCTATTATATCCTTGGTCCTTTGGACTACGGCGGGTCCGAGCATCTTGCGCTCTACAACTTCATCCTAACATAAGGGAGATCGACATTGTGTTCCCTCAAGGATCTCATAAGGTGACATCTCGATAATGACATATGATCTATTATCGTAAGAAAACTCAATCCGCGTTAAGTGATCATTCCAAATTCTTTCAAGTCTATTTCACAGACTCTCATCATAGCTTCTAGCATTATAGCTTTTGCTTCTCAATACCCACTTTTTTTCCCATTCATAATCGTTACTATCTTCCGTACAGAATACTATTCTAGATATACCTTTACTCGCTAGAGTTTTATAACCTTTTAATAAATGCGTCAACCTTAGTATCACGAATGCGTTTCCATTCTGAATACCACCATACTTGGTACCACTTCATCTCTAGCTGCCTCCATCTTCGAAAGCTTGGTCCTTCGTATAGAAGTAAAGAATTTATTGAGAGATCACTATGATCGTGAACACTTGTCCTATTGCATAGTTAGTACAGAAGGTGGTCAGCCTTTAGTACTTGACAAGCAATTAAACAACATGTGGTATCCTACAAGGCCTCTATCACACAGATAGATAGTCATTCGGCAATACCGCCCCTTCTGGAAGGGTTGTTCTTCTCAGCTTACATGAAATGAAAAGGAGAGAAAAGAACGAAATGAAGAGAATTGTATATATATAAAATATACTGCCACAAAATATCTGGCTTGAAATCTACCTCTAAACTATAGAGGTTTGTCATAGGAGAACAAAACATATACGTATATATATCAGCATCAAGTATTATAGCATCGCATTTCACATGCTTAAATATATTTATTTATTTTGCTATTCCATCCATCATTCTATGGACCCATGCTCTTGCTCGAGCTTATAAACAATCACCTTTGAAACTCCCTCGACATCGAAAATTGAATCTAGGATTTCATTCTAGATATCATCGTTACTAGAATCCATTGTTACACCGTAACCTTCCTCGTATAGTAATACGACTCTCTATTAATAAGAAGGAATAAGTATTCAATAGGTAGATAATCTACTTAATTAGTCTATCAATGATGACTTATACACCACCACGACCCGATTAGTGGTACTCAATCTCAACATCCATTCCAATACAACTCTCACGGTTGTAAGTAATCAACTCATTACTCATAGAATCATTCCTGCATTACTATGGTCCACCGTTGACCTACTGTAGTCGGTCGTTTTCCATGAAGTCTTAATAGCTAACCATACGGAGTCCATACCTGCCGTATCGGATTCTTCTGAGGAGGTAACATAATTACCATTCATGATTCATGAAGAACACTCTAGATCCTGATGTACATACATGACATGAAGCAGATAAAATTGTAGAAGAGTTTCAATCAAAGCAACGATAGCAGGTTAATACCATTCTTAATCATATGCCTTCGATAGAAGACTTAACTCAAAGGTTCGTTTAGTCCTTTTGAAACATGGTCCTGGCTTATCTCAATATATGACCTTATAAGATAGATAGCCCGCTCACAGCGATTACATAAATTAATCTTTACCAAACTACTATCACGGTTGAGTATCGCACAATCATCAGAAGGAATGTCAATCTTCCACACCATAATACAACCTTCACGGTTTTAACCCTCATTACTGTATTCCTCTGGCACGAGCGCCTATGATTGCTCTCTTACACTTAGAGTGTCGTCCACCTCATTGGCCTTTCCAGATAGTAATAGTTCCTTATAATCAATGTCTTTTGAATGATCTCCAACTAAATTTTCTACCTCATTTCCAATCACTGCTTATGCGAAAACTCTCTTCCTTACACTTTGGTGAGAAAAAAAAATATCATCATTTTTCCATAAGCTATTGCCTCGGTCTTTTAGAAGTTAACATTGTCACGATTGACTCTTGATCATACTTAGGACGTCTCTTATTATGGGTCCATCTTGATTTCACCAATCTCGACCCTTATTGGGTCAATCTATACTTTCTTATGGTTCAACATGTGCTCCACATGGCATTATTATAATTACGTCACATTTCCTTTATCAAAATTTCTATTCTTGATAACTTTGAATATTACCTTTTTCCTTGTAAAACCTCTAAGGTTATCCTTGAATCGTTCCTCCTGTATTCCCTAGATACAGGGCATATCAAAATACCATTTACTAATACTAGAACCATTATCTATTTACTTCTGAAAAATTTCTCTACTGATCTTTAAAGGTTGTTGTTACTTTAGTCTTTCATTCCATACTACCCAAACTCATAATGTCCCTATTAAGGGTGAAATGTCAACCTTTATGCATTCCCCTAGGGTTCATCTCAAGTTATCGAAGTTATATCCTTAATTCCACCTTTAAAAAGGTATTTGCATCCTTCCATGGATAAATCAAGTCATATATCCTTGATAGATTATCTTATTCAATCATTCACACCTCGATAGTCTATACCAATTTCACGATAGCATCCTTATTCAAACTGAGGTCAAACCATATGGCCTTCAAAAGATAACAATGGTTACCCGCTTTTCTTTCCTAATTTGGTAATCACAACAGGGATGTTCTGGAAGATATTGGTCGTGTTCAACGTGAACTTCTTCTTAATAATTCCTCATTTACTTTTGTTATTATCTCAACATTCATCTCAATGTTGGGATATCTTTCATACCTGGCGTCTCCCTTTCTGGGTATCAAGCCACCGGTCTTACACTTCACATTCTTGAAGGTCACTTCCTTCATCCCATTTTCCTAAATTCTTGTTATCCTGTCTCCTCAGTCCATCCGTGTTTCCTTATTAATCCATCGATCTATATCAAAGTTTCATCGAATACTCTCAACTTCAAGCGAATTAACTATAAGTATTGCTTACGCCTTCAAACCTTGAATTTATCTTATGATCAGTCACCATCGCGCTGATGATGACATACTTCTCTATATTTATTGCAAGGGTTTCTTAGGGTTTCCCATACCTAACTCCCTTATCACTTCTCAACTATATTTCCTTTATATCCCTTTATACTCCTTCCCTTTTCAGTCTTTTATTTTCATTTCTGTTACAACCATTACATGAACCAACACAACATAAGCATTGATTTCAAACATCCCGTCATTCTGGATTCGTGTCCTCAGAACGAATCTTGACCTTTTACAACTTAGGTTCATAATTCATCATACTTGTCACGCCCCCAACTTAAATAGCAAATTAAATATAACTATTACAACATTTTAAAAGAAGAATACACAACCAACTCCAAGATCTTACAGTTTAGGGTTTGGAACAGCCCAACACTACCAACTATTACATCTGATTAAAAGTACCGAGTCCTCACAAAAACTATTATTACTTATTCTACCTGAGCTCGAACATAAGCATCAGCATCACAGGTCTTACGGAAGTCTGCTTGAATCTAACCATAGCTGCTAGCTGTAATATCAGGGTAAAGCAAGGAGTGAGCCAAATGCTCAACAAGTGCTAACAGTACGACACAAAACATAAATCGAGATATACATTAAAGAATGACAATGGAAAGACATAACCAATGGTAACGAGAGATAAAACTATGTGAGATGGCATCATTTTGCTTGTATCAAAACAAATTTTAAAATCATGTCTTAATCAAAATCATTTTATGACGCTACGGATTACAGCCGGTGATCAGCCGCGAAGTAATCCCGAACCTCGCTGGGTTCTAAAATATTAACGGGAATCCCTAGGCAACTTTTAAGCCTAATATAAGTGTGGAAAGGACTCGCGTCTCAGTCCAGATCCACTATTCAAGGAAAACATTTATCCCCCTTTGGGACTGAAAACCCATATTTTATTTATTTCAAAAACTGATGCCGAATTATAACAAAATCTCTTTTAACAGTAAACATTTTTATTAAGGGATTATAGATCAACTCGAAACATGGGAAATATGGTACTAAATCTCAGGGCCATGATTTACAAAATTTTACTCTATTAGGGTAACCAAAAGGTTTTCATATGTCAAAACTTGGACAAGAAAATTTAGTGAGGCTAATGGATTATATAAAGGGGTAATGTCAAACTGGGCTTAAAGCAATGGTTTCTCGTCAAGGTACAGGTGTTGGATCATCAAGAAGATAAGCTTCATGAATACTATGGGTGTTAAGGTATGAAGAAATGATTCTTTAGCTCAGGATATATCAGAGTTGTCAAGCTTTAGGATAAGAAAGAGGGGTATCAATCAATGAGGGATCACTTTGATAAGTTTCTTTCTTTCAGGGTTCAAGGTAAGGTTCTATAGGGATTCAAGTATCAGGATGAGATATCAATATTTAGGAATCACCAGCATGTTAATCAAGAGGATCAATCAAGTAATATATCAACTCTTCATTTTATCATGGCATTTAACTATCATGAAAAGGCTTTTGAACTACTTGCAATACATATTCGAGGTTTCATGGCATTTCTATATAATTCAAAGATAAACGAAAGATACTCTTGATTTAAAACATATCAAAATGACTCAGGATAATTGCATCAATATATATATGAACTGTTTATAGTAATTACGAAGGTCAAGTTGAATCACTTGCCTTGAGAAAGGCTGGTCTGGTCTGACTGGTGGGAGCAACTGGAGCTTCACTCGACCTTTATGGCAAGTTTTCCCTCGTCTCGAGATCCTACATAATAATAATAATCCTCATTATAATATATTCTTACCATCTTAACCTATTTACAACTTGAAATTAAACACGGATGGCACTTAGGCCTATACGCACTTAATTTTATATTCACTTTTAAATTACAAAAGTACACACATAGCCACATAATCACATATCATATATTAATACCAATAACACCATATATACCATAATGCAACACTAGGCTTGGATGATCTCGACTCACAACTTAAGTCACTTGGTCGCTAAACTAGACAAGGTCTTCTAATTTTGGCTTCCTAACTCGATGTGCCTTTCCTAAATTATCCAAAACCTATTGACCCTCACTTGTGCCTTTTTCTCTACTGACCTTATACTATCTTAAAACTATGGTGGTCGACCTAATACTCACTTCTAAGTGTTCTAAAACTATGTGATAAGTGAAAGTGCTCACTGGTGCAAATTTCAGAATGAAAACTATAGTTTCTTGAGTGCATTAGGCACTCCTAAACTACAAGTTTTCCTTCAAAACTTTTACACAAGACTCTCCTGACCTAAGCGCATCTCACAAACTTGATGTGGCTCAAGGGTCTGGCTTGGGCCTAAGCTAAAAGTCCAAGGTTCCCCTATTTTTCTGGGCAGAAAACATCCTGACTTGAATTAACTTGTGACACATGGTTCTAACTCATATCCTATGAATTATGGTTGGAAAAACTTCTTTGACACTCCCTCTAACTAAGGCCCAATAGGGCCTAATGAGGGCCTACCCATGACATGGTCAAATCTTCCTATTTCTAAGTTGCAACAAAACTGTCCCTGCTGGACAGATTTTGTTATTCTACTTGTGCACCTAACCAAAAGACATGCAAACCTCCAAACAATACCTAAAACCTTTTATATGCTCCCAATACTAACTTCTGGTGGCTTGGGCCTCAAAGTGCACATCAATGACATGGTCAAAACTCACTCTAAACCTCAGGGTACTAAACTGATTTTTTGCAAAAACTATAACTCTCATTTCTCCAAGGTTTTGACTTGACAAACTCAACTACCAACATCCCAATACTTAAACCAAGACTTATACATGGTAATCTACTGAACTAACTCCCTTATTCTCAAAATAACCTTGAGTGAGATCATCCTTACCTAAGGTACAATTATGGCAAAACAAAAGAGATCACATTTCTCAACTCACCAATCATTAAGTTTTTGAAACCACAAGATATGCATTTTATAAAAGATAACCACGAATTATTACCATGCAACAAGAAGCATAAATCAATATTAACACATTATTCCTACTGAAATTAAGCCTCACTAACAAAATCTTTCCAAATGATCAAAATCTTACAACATTCTAAGAGAAATCCACATGCATGCATGTCCTCGGGTTTTGCAAACCAAAACAACACATTTTCTACATATATTCTACCATAAAATTGACATGCAAACCTAGAATAAGCTATACCTAGATGATCACTTAGCATGCAAGGAGTTTTATCAAATTTTCACCACAAAATTCAAGTCATTATCACATAAACATGCAAAATTTGAGCAAAACAACAAGAATGATCTCAAGGACCATTCATTCGGCTCCCATATGGTCATGGCCGAATGAAATAGATGGGAATGGCCATTTAATCATCAAGAGTTTCCTTCTCAATACTTGGCACTTATCCATTCCTTGTAGTCCTCTCAAAAACAACCCTAAACTCACAAGAATCAAGGTTGTATTTTGAGTTTCACTAAAACCTTTACATGCAACCTTTAAACTTAAACTTTCTACTCAAAACTCTTTGAAATATGAGTGATCATGGTATGGGAAGTAACATTTACTTGTGTAAATAGTAGAAGCTTGGTTGAGGAATGAAGAAAAAAAATGGGGAGGGGGGTTTCGGCTAAAAGCCGAGAGTGAGAGAGGGAGGAGGGAGGGAGGAGAAAGTGTGGTGGTGAGTGAAGTGAAATGATCATGTCTTTGCTTATTTTATGGTTTTTATATTGGCAAAAGTGAGTGGAATTAGGAATTGACATGATTAGCCTTCCCCTTGAACTTGGTTCAATTTGCATGCAAGGGTAAAGAAGGAAATTGGCTAGAAAAATAAGAGTTAGTGGGGTTGGAATTGTCCTCTTTGTCCTTGAAAAGAATGAGAGGGTGGTTTGCATGCAAGGGCTTTCTTGTAATTTGCTAAATATGACAACTAAAATTTATAATGATTTATTTTTATAAAATAAAATACAAGTTCAAAAATTATAAAATTTATACCATAAAATAACTTGGATTTTTAGAGACTTTATAAAATCATTTTCAAAATTTGTGAACAAAATACCTTTTAAAAGAAAAATTTTCCAAGGCTTGAAATATTCCTTATAAATCAAAAATAAAGAAATTAAATAAACTCTTGCTTTGAAAAATCATATACCATAAAGCAAATTTATAATGCAGAAATTTTCACTCACACAAACGTATAATCATTGAATATATTTTCATTCGGCTTTAATATTATACCAAATCCACAAATAATATTACACGAAGATACCGGTTGTAACAATACTCCTCCGCTTTTGTTCTGGCTCTAAAGCTTTTACACTATCTCCATAACCGTTGGAAGTACTTTCCCGAAAACAATTGTCTGAACTTTAATCAATTTATTATAACCTCTGGCTCCGTGCCTTTCTTGGCCTTTCACCAACGGGTGGCCTCTCGTTTAGGAGGGTAAGTGACAAAAATAGTCTTTTGTGATTCGTCAATCATTTAGAATCTCAAGTGATTCCTATATTTCCCTTAGCCAGGATCTTGCCTCGACTGGGTCAACCTGTTCCTTGGAACTCTGAGAGCTTAGCGACTTAAAGGTCATGAAAGAATTTCCTACCGCATTGTTTCCTCAAGGTGGTGGTTGGGAATAAAAGTATAAGTTTTGTTTAGGCGGGTCCATGAATTGCCCCATAGGAGTGCCGTCCTGGTTCTCCCTATCTTGCTCGACTTCTGTTTTCTCAGTATGAAATGTTTTCTCATCCTCCCCATAATCGGGGTCATCCTACATATTTTAAATCCTCATTTTCCACTTCATTATGTTATGGGTTCCTTCTACCTTGATGGCGTCCTCCCTGACTATCACATTCAGGGTTTGCCCTAAATCTTATTCCTCGAACTATGACTTTCATCTAAGATCCAGTCCTTAAGCTCTTGAACATTCGGAACCCAAATTCTGTAGGGATACCTCATTATTCCCTCATCATATTTCTAGGTATTAATCTCTTCTCCGGTCATTGGTTCTCTGCCTCTATTCATCACTTTTTTTTCTTGGCACAATATGATCTTCTCCAATAATTCGGGCTGTATTGCAATCTCAAACAGCTTTTCGGTACCGGCTCCGGTTACCTTCACTTCTATTTCCATTTTCTCAAAATCTCTTATCAACTCTCCCAAAGACATTTTCATCTTGAGTCTCTCTTTTATACTAAGGTCATTAGCCACCATTTTGGCTTTCCCTGGATGATAAAGAATCTCATAATCGTAATCCTTGATTAGCTCTAACCACCTCCTCTGGCACATGTTGAGCTCTTTCTGCGTGAAAATGTACTAGAGAACTTATGGTTTATGTAAATCTCGCACTTTTCTCCATACAAGTAGTGCCTCCAATCTTTAGGGCAAAACTATTGCCACGAGCCTAAGCTCATGGGTGGGGATATCGAATTTTATATTCCCTTAATTGTCTTGACGCGTACGCGATTACCTTGTTGTGCTGTATAAGAAGCACCCTAATTCCTTATGTGAAGCGTCACTACACATCACGAAATCTCCTTTTTCCATCCGGCAACGCCAACATAGGTTCCGTCACCAACCTTTTCTTTAGTTCTTAAAAGCTGTTCTTGCATTTCTCTGTCCATTCGAACTTCTCAGTCTTACGAGTAAGCCGCGTTAAAGGGGCTACTATCTTTATAAACTTGAACGAACCTCCGGTAGTGACCGGCCAATCCTACCTCTGGTAGTCGCCCTAACCATGGTCATCAATTCCTCAGTGGTCCTTTATTCATTCTTGTCAGGATCCTTCACGGAATCCTTCTCAGCAATAATCCCTTCTAGGACAACATCCTCAACCTCTACATCCTCAATATGAACATCAGTCGGTCCTGCATTAGGATGCTCTATCGGATCCACAATCTGATCTCCAATAACTAATAAAACATCATCGCGTTGTTGGTCCTCAACCTCAGGGTTCGGAGTTCCACTACCATATATGATAACGAGCTACACTTCTATCACGATATTTATAAGGGTTCCCATAAGGGTTTTAACTGTCAGTACTACGTTAGGTAGTCTGACCATGAACTTGGAAAGAGTTCTTATTATCTTAGTGAACTTATTATTTTAACGTCACATCATCTCTGAGATTTATAACGCTTGGCTCTGATACCATTTCTGTAACACCCCCAAATCCGGGGTCGGGGATCCGGGTTGTCACGAGTTCCATTTCTCTTAATAACACTTAATCTTAATAAACAACCAACTACTACGGACTGTGACCCCACAATACACACACACACACCACAAGTTATAGTCTCAGAGATGAATACCAAAAATAACACAAGTCATTTTATTCCACAATTATAAGCCATTACACCTCAAAAGGGTTTCTGAATAAATTTACATTTCTTTGCCATTATTACAATTCATATAGATACATAAGTCCGGTACATCAGAAGTTGAAAGCCTAGCCTATTGTTAATTTCTACCTCAGTTACAGCGGCATCAACGCCTACAGGAAACTACGGAACGTTTCCTATCCGCTCGCAAATTGGGAGCTTGGTCCTGTTCATCTTGTCTATCTGTTGTTGTGTGATGAAAGAAGAAAGCAAGGGTGAGCAACAAGCCTACCGAAATAATGTGTATAATAATTAACAATATATGAGCATTCTCATAGTACTCATGAAAGTCTTGGTCAAGAAGAAATGAACCAAGTTGATATCTTAACGCGACCAAGTCGCAAAATATTCAGTATATATATACATATATACTATTCACAATCTTTGAAATCCTTTGACATGTATAATATACACGGAGATCCAGTTTATAACTGTATAAAAATATCGTTGCAAGGTGATCTCATATATCTAACCTTGTCTCAACGTTTTTGTGAAAATCTTTGTCATGCATAAGATAATCATTAACCAGATATAAGTTGAAAAGATGAAGTTACAAGATACTCCAATATACTTATATCTTTTCCGAATACTACTTGAACTACCACCGTTCAAGGTATAATCAGTTTCAAAAGTTCATCACATAGATGAGACTACAAGAAAAGACTTGGATAGATTCAATCTTTGAAATATCATTTGAAAGAAATGAAGTTACGAGATACTTCATTAAGTCCCGATATATATATATACACCTATATATATATACATTTCATACACTCCTTGAAAACCTATGTTATGAAATATATATAGATATATATAATATACTCGGGAACATCGACTCCCGGTTTAGAAAATGTTCACCTTTCGGTCCCCTACACTAAGGGTATATGCAACTACTGCTTATCTCTAGCATAGGTATTATGCAACTTATAAGCATTGAATTAACAGTTAGATATCAATATTATGAAACAGGCATGCATATAAACCATATCAGCATGCTCCAATATATGCAAGATTTGCTAATAACAATCATGCATTTATCACAAGATAATGCATATACATATATACATCACCACAACAGTATAACGGGTAGAAAACTTGCCTGAGTGTTCCCGGAATAGACTTAAGCTTAGACTGGGTCCGGTAACCTATGAACAATAACATAATCTGGAATTAGACCACGGTCGCTTAAGAAACTAGTTTTTAACCACTTAGACCCTAACGTTCGCTTTTGCGCTTAGCGATTTACATAAGTCGCTCGAGTACCCTCAGCTCCACCATTTTTAATAAATTAACCGTTACGAATTTTAAGGCGATTCTTTCGCGAGTACTCTACCAACTGCCTAATCCACTTTACATAATTGTTTCATACTCCAATTAGTCATTTAAGGGCCTTAACCAAGGTTTCAAAGTAAGGCGAGGGGTAATGGTTCATTCGCGAAATGCCGTTACTTAAAACGGTCGTTTCTCCTAAACTGTACATCGGATTCAAGCGAACCACATATCAAAACGAAGCTTACGACATAATCTAACTAAACATGGAAAAGTTACAGATTCAATAGTTAGCTCTCTATCCCGAACACTAAGAACAAGCAGTTGTATGAAATTGGGCATTACGACGGCTATGTTTACGTGATTACCAAGTTTTAAACCACTCCAAACAACCACCATTCAACTCACAACCAACAATACAACCAACCCTCATCCAAACCTTACTACATCAGTCCCCAAACCTCAAGATTTTCCAATTTATACAACCCCACACATGAACTACTAGCTATACTTAAGTTTCATTAACTATAAACAAGATTTCAACATCCAAATCACTACAAATCCAATCCAAACTCTAAACACACAAGCATCATGCTTCTCATTTATTATAACCATCAAAACCATCGTAATACTCAAATTAAAGTTAGGGTTTGGAGGTGTTATACCTTCCTTGGAGTGATTAGAGTAGCTAGGAAGTCTTAGGGAGCCTCCTATAAGCTTGATCTTTCCAAAGAAATCAAGAACACAGAGTTAGGTATTGAAGTTTCTAAAAGTCAGATCGAAAGAACTATCAAAACGAGGGTCTTACCATGCTTATTTAGACGAGACTTGTGAACAATAGTTGTAGGCCATCTCAATACCTTTTCAAAGAGCTATAGAACATACTATTTGAGTGAGTATTGAAGGAGATATGGTAGTTTGAAGTTGCTGCTCTGGTTTTGGCCGAGAGCTTCTTGTGGAAAAACAAAGTCAACTTCTCAATTTTTGTGTTATAATTTCTTTTGGCTTGGTTGCTTCTCTTGTTTGCTAATTAAATTTACCATGGTAAACATTACATGGCTCACAATCAACCAACTAACATTTCTATTTGTCATGATTATGTCATCATGCCTATGTCATCTTTCTTATGTCATCTTCTTACACTTGTTTTCTTCTTATTGGTATGATGACATCATCACCCACTAACCTCTTTGATTAACCCCTAATTACTTGGCTAATGACCGCTTATCTGTTATACGGTTCGCTTAACTTTCGTTCTCGTTTATCGTTTGAGGGATCATACCCGGGATCTCATTACTTAGGTTCCCTTAAACCTTTCTCAATATTTTATATTCCTTTTATGATCCTTTCTTATAATCCTTGAATTAAAATCCTTTTAATCATGTTACCCTATACTCAATTCTTTCTGTATCTGGTGGGTTTTTGGGAAAAATCAAAGTGTTCGAATTTGGATTATGACGATCTTTATATACACTTATATACCATATAGAGTGCTAATAAGATCTCAGAATATCAATAAAAGAACCCCTACATAGTGTGGCATGAAAAGTTTTCTTATTCAGCATAATCAGAAAAATCACTATTCATAAGGGTTACAAAAAGTTCAATTTTTTTTTTGGGGTTATTACAGTCTCCCTTCCTTAAAAGGATTCCGTCCCGGAATCAGATAGAAAATGAATAGGGATACTCTCTTAGCATTGCACTTTCTAACTCTCAAGTAAATTTTCCCACATTTTGGTTCTACCATCAAACTTTTACTAGTTTGATAACCCTTCTCCTAAGCACTTGTTCCTTTTCGATCTATAACCCTTCCTGATTGCTCCATATTGGTTACGTCTGGTTGCATGTCTATGTGCTCATATGCCCCTATATGTCAGGCATCCGGATTACACTTCCTTAACATTGATACGTGGAACACATTATGAACTTGCTACAGGTTCGGGGGTAGGGCTAGCTCATATGCTAACTTCCCAATATGTCTTAATATATCCAAGGGTCCAACAATTCGTGGGCTTAGCTTTCCTTTCTTTCCGAACCTCATCCATCCTTTCGAATGGAATACCTATAACAACACTAGGTCCCCTACTTCCTATTCTTTGTCCTTTTATGTCAAATCAACATACTTCTTATGTCCATCTTGGGCTACTACCAGCCGTCCTCTGATTAGATCTATTATATCCTTGGTCCTTTGGACTACGGCGGGTCCGAGCATCTTGCGCTCTACAACTTCATCCTAACATAAGGGAGATCGACATTATGTTCCCTCAAGGATCTCATAAGGTGACATCTCGATAATGACATATGATCTATTATCGTAAGAAAACTCAATCCGCGTTAAGTGATCATTCCAAATTCTTTCAAGTCTATTTCATAGACTCTCATCATAGGTTCTAGCATTATAACTTTTTCTTCTCAATGCCCACTTTTTTTCCCGTTCATAATCGTTACTATCTTTCGTACGGAATACTATTCTAGATATACCTTTACTCGATAGAGTTTTATAACCTTTTAATAAATGCGTCAACCTTAGTATCACAAATGCGTTTCCATTCTGAATACCACCAGACTTGGTACCACTTCATCTCTAGATGCCTTCATCTTCGAAAGCTTGGTCCTTCGTATAGAAGTAAAGAATTTATTGAGAGATCACTATGATCGTGAACACTTCTCCTATTGCATAGTTAGTACAGAAGGTGGCCAACCTTTAGTACTTGACAAGCAATTAAACAACATGTGGTATCCTACTAAGCTTCTATCACACAGATAGATAGTCATTGGGCAATACCGCCCCTTGTGGAAGGGTTGTTCTTCTCAGCTTACATGAAATGAAAAGGAGAGAAAAGAACGAAATGAAGAGAATTGTATATATAAAATATACTGCCACAAAATATCTGGCTTGAAATCTACCTCTGAACTATAGAGGTTTGTCATAGGAGAACAAAACATATATGTATATATATCAGCATCAAGTATTATAGCATCGTATTTCACATGCCTAAATATATATTTTTTTTTGCTATTCCATCCATCATTCTATGGACCCATGCTCTTGCTCGAGCTTATAAACAATCACCTTTGAAACTCCCTCGATATCGAAAATTGAATCTGGGATTTCATTCTAGACATCATCGTTACTAGAATCCATTGATACACCGTAACCTTCCTCGTATAGTAATATGACTCTCTATTAATAAGAAGGAATAAGTATTCAATAGGTAGATAATCTACTTAATTAGTCTATCAATGATGACTTATACACCACCACGACCCGATTAGTGGTACTCAATCTCAACATCCATTCCAATACAACTCTCACGGTTGTAAGTAATCGGCTCATTACTCGTAGAATCATTCCTGCATTACTATGGTCCACCGTTGACCTACTGTAGTCGTTCGTTTTCCATGAAGTTTTAATAGCTAACCATACGGAGTCCATACCTGCCGTATCGGATTCTTCTGAGGAGGTAACATAATTACCATTCATGATTCATGAAGAACACTCTAGATCCTGATGTACATACATGACATGAAGCAGATAAAATTGTAGAAGAGTTTCAATCAAAGCAACGATAGCAGGTTAATACCATTCTTGATCATATGCCTTCGATAGAAGACTTAACTAAAAGGTTCATTTAGTCCTTTTGAAACATGGTCCTGGCTTATCTCAAGATATGACCTTATAAGATAGATAGCCCGCTCACAGCGATTACATAAATTAATCTTTACCAAACTACTATCACGGTTGAGTATCGCACAATCATCAGAAGGAATGTCAATCTTCCAAACCATAATACAACCTTCACGGCTTTAACCCTCATTACTGTATTCCTCTGGCATGAGCGCCTATGATTGCTCTCTTATACTTAGAGTGTCGGCCACCTCATTGGCCTTTCCAGATAGTAATAGTTCCTTATAATCAATGTCTTTTGAATGATCTCCAACTAAATTTTCTACCTCATTTCCAATCACTGCTTGTGCGAAAACTCTCTTCCTTACACTTTGGTGGGAAAAAAAATATCACCATTTTTCCATAAGTTATTGCTTCGGTCTTTTAGAGGTTAACATTGTCACGATTGACTCTTGATCATACTTAGGACGTCTCTTATTTTGGGTCCTTCTTGATTTCACCAATCTCGACCCTTATTGGGTCAATCTATACTTTCTTATGGTTCAACATGTGCCCAACCTGGCATTATTATAATTACGTCACATTTCCTTTATCAAAATTTCTATTCTTGATAACTTTGAATATTACCTTTTTCCTTGTAAAACCTCTAAGGTTATCCTTGAATCGTTTCTCCTGTATTCCCTAGATACAGGGCATATCAAAATACCATTTACTAATACTAGAACCATTGTCTATTTACTTCTGAAAAATTTCTCCACTGATCTTTAAAGGTTGTTGTTACTTTAGTCCTTCATTACATACTACCCAAACTCATAATGTCCCTATTAAGGGTGAAATGCCAACCTTTATGCATTCCCCTAGGGTTCATCTCAAGTTATCGAAGTTATATCCTTAATTCCACCTTTAAAAGGTAGTTGCATCCTTCCATGGATAAATCAAGTCATATATCCTTGATAGATTATCTTATTCAATCATTCCCACCTTGATAGTCTATACCAATTTCACGATAACATCCGTATTCAAACTGAGGTCAAACCATATGGCCTTCATAAGATAACAATGGTTACCCGCTTTTCTTTCCTAATTTGGTAATGACAACAGGGATGTTCTGGAAGATATTGGTCATGTTCAACGTGAACTTTTTCTTAATAATTCCTCATTTACTTTTGTTGTTATCTCAACAGTCATCTCAATGTTGGGATATCTTTCATACCTGGCGTCTCCCTTTCTGGGTATCAAGCCACCGGTCTTACACTTCACATTCTTGAAGGTCACTTCCTTCATCCCATTTTCCTAAATTCTTGTTATCCTATCTCCTCAGTCCATCCGTGTTTCCTTATTAATCCATTGATCTATCTCAAAGTTTCATCGAATACTCTCAACTTCAAGGGAATTAACTATAAGTATCGCTTACGCCTTTAAACCTTGAATTTATCTCATGATCAGTCACCATCGCGCTGATGATGACACACTTCTCTATATTTATTGCAAGGGTTTCTTAGGGTTTCCCATACCTAACTCCCTTATCACTTCTCAACTCTATTTCCTTTATATCCCTTTATACTCCTTCCCTTTTCAGTCTTTTATTTTCATTTCTGTTACAACCATTACATTAACCAACACAATATAAGCATTGATTTCAAACATCCCGTCATTCTGGATTCGTGTCCTCAGAACGAATCTTGACAACTTTTACAACTTAGGTTCATAATTCATCATACTCGTCCGCTTTTGTTCTGGCTCTAAAGCTTTTACACTATCTCCATAACCTTTGGAAGTACTTTCCCGAAAACAATTGTCTGAACTTTAATCAATTTATTATAACCTCTGGCTCCGTGCCTTTCTTGGCCTTTCACCAACGGGTGGCCTCTCTCTTAGGAGGGTAAGTGACAAAAACAGTCTTTTGTGATTCGTCAATCATTTAGAATCTCAAATGATTCCTATATTTCCTTTAGCCAGGCTCTTACATCAACTGGGTCAACCTGTTCCTTAGAACTCTGAGAGCTTAGCGACTTAAAGGTCATGAAAGAATTTCCTACCGCATTATTTCCTCAAGGTGGTGGTTGGGAATAAAAGTATAAGTTTTGTTTAGGCAGGTCCATGAATTGCCCCATAGGAGTGTCGTCCTCGTTCTCCCTATCTTGCTTGACTTCTGTTTTCTCAGTATGAAATGTTTTCTCATCCTCCCAATAATCGGGGTCATCCTACATATTTTAAATCCTCATTTTCCACTTGATTACGTTATGGGTTCCTTCTACCTTGATGGCGTCCTCCCTGACTATCACATTCAAGGTTTGCCCTAAATCTTATTCCTCGAACTATGACTTTCATCTAAGATCCACTCCTTAAGCTCTTGAACATTCGGAACCCAAATTCTGTAGGGATACCTCATTATTCCCTCATCATCTTTCTAGGTATTAATCTCTTCTCCGGTCATTGGTTCTCTGCCTCTATTCATCACTTTTTTTTTGGCACAATATGATCTTCTCCATTAATTCGGGTTGTATTGCAATCTCAAACAGCTTTTCGGTACCGGCTCCGGTTACCTTCACTTCTATTTCCATTTTCTCAAAATCTCTTATCAACTCTCCCAAAGACATTTTCATCTTGAGTCTCTCTTTTATACTATGGGCATTAGCCACCATTTTGGCTTTCCCTGGATGATAAAGAATCTCATAATCGTAATCCTTGATTAACTCTAACCACCTCCTCTGGCGCATGTTGAGCTCTTTCTGCGTGAAAATGTACTAGAGAACTTATGGTTTATGTAAATCTCGCACTTTTCTCCATAAGTAGTGCCTCCAATCTTTAGGGCAAAACTATTGCCACGAGCCCAAGCTCATGGGTGGGGATATCGAATTTTATATTCCCTTAATTATCTTGACGCGTACGCGATTACCTTGCTGTGCTGTATAATAAGCACCCTAATTCCTTATGCGAAGCGTCACTACACATCACGAAATCTCCATTTTATTCCACAATTATAAGCCATTACACCTCAAAAGGGTTTCTGAATAAATTTACATTTCTTTGCCATTATTACAATTCATATAGATACATAAGTCCGGTACATCAGAAGTTGAAAGCCTAGCCTACTGGTAATTTCTACCTCAGCTACAGCGGCATCAACGCCTACAGGAAACTGCGGAGCGTTTCCTATCCGCTCGCAAATTGGGAGCTTGGTCCTATTCATCTTGTCTATATGTTGTTGTGTGATGAAAGAAGAAAGCAAGGGTGAGCAACAAGCCCACCGAAATAATGTGTATAATAATTAACAATATATGAGCATTCTCATAGTACTCATGAAAGTCTTGGTCAAGAAGAAATGAACCAAGTTGATATCTTAACGCGACCAAGTCGCAAAATATTCAGTATATATATACATATATACTATTCACAATCTTTGAAATCCTTTGACATGTATAATATACACAGAGTTCCAGTTTATAACTATATAAAAATATCGTTGCAAGGTGATCTCATATATCTAACCTTGTCTCATCGTTTTTGTGAAAATCTTTGTCATGCATAAGATAATCATTAACCAGATATAAGTTGAAAAGATGAAGTTACAAGATACTCCAATATACTTATATCTTTTCTGAATACTACTTGAACTACCACCGTTCAAGGTATAATCAGTTTCAAAAGTTCATCACATAGATGAGACTACAAGAAAAGACTTGGATAGATTCAATCTTTGAAATATCATTTGAAAGAAATGAAGTTACGAGATACTTTATTAAGTCCCGATATATATACACCTATATATATATATATATACATTTCATACACTCCTTGAAAACCTCTATTATGAAAATTATAAATAGAGTTGCAATATCCAATGAATTTGGAAAGGAGAAAACCTTGGCATAAACCTGATATCTTGCTGATCAGGCAAAGATACCAATAAGTAACCTTTTCTACTAGTAGATGGACAAATTCCGCACTGGTCATCACCCTGGCCACAATAGGACCTTATGTTGGACTGCCACTCAGCCACTTACACATTTGATGGACTCCCACTGAGCCACTTACACTTTCATGGACGCCCACTGAGCCCATGTTGCTTATGCCGACTCAAATAGATGGACTTACTTCCCGAACGTTGGGTAAGTAATCAATTCATTTATCAAAACAGCAACCTCGTTGCGAATATAAAATACACCACAGAGCCGGATCCTTTAGATTTTTGAGCGAGTATTCAAGTCCCCTTCAAAAAGGAAGATCTTAAATTTGAAAACGAGTTTTGGGATCCGCTCTAACCTTTAAAAATCATTTTGAAAACTCGAAAACATTTTTAAGAATGTTTGGAGTAATGCTAATTTAATAAAATAAATCAGTCCCGATATATTAGAAAATATCTGAATATTATTATTTAAATTATATTCCCATAAGGATAATCTTTATAAAAATAATTGAAGTAGAAGTTTTAAAACTCATACTTGAAATGAATAATAAATAACCAAAGATATACTTATACGAAAGTACGATCTTTATTTGAATAATCGAAAATAAGTTTGATTATCGAAACGTTATTCTTTAATAAAATAAAGAATATTATTTAATAAAATAAGCAGAGTGATAATTCCTCAAATGAATATTCAAAATAATATTCATTAAATAAAACAGAGGGAGTCATAAGTCCTCGAATGAATATTCAAACTAATATTCATTAATTAAAATAAAGTTATCGAATAAACCTTATTCGATTAATAGTTTTGAAAACTATATCTATATATATATAAATATATATAGATATATATAATATACTCGGGAACATCGACTCCCGGTTTAGAAAATGTTCACCTTTGGGTCCCCTACACTAAGGGTATATGCAACTACTGCTTATCTCTAGCATAGGTATTATGCAACTTATAAGCATTTGAATCAACAGTTAGATATCAATATTATGAAACAGGCATGCATATAAACCATATCAGCATGCTCCAATATATCGCAAGATTTGCTAATAACAATCATGCATCTATCACAAGATAATGCATATATATATACATCACCACAACAGTATAACGAGTAGAAAACTTGCCTGAGTGTTCCCGGAATAGACTTAAGCTTAGACTGGGTCCGGTAACCTATGAACAATAACATAATCTGGAATTAGACCACGGTCACTTTACATAATTGTTTCATACTCCAATTAGTCATTTAAGGGCCTTAACCAAGGTTTCAAAGTAAGGCGAGGGGTAATGGTTCGTTCGCGAAATGCCGTTACTTAAAACGGTCGTTTCTCCTAAACCGTACATCGGATTCAAGGGAACCACATATCAAAACGAAGCTTGCGACATAATCTAACTAAACATGGAAAAGTTACAGATTCAATAGTTAGCTCTCTGTCCCGAACACTAAGAACAAGCAGTTGTATGAAATTGGGCATTACGACGGCTATGTTTACGCGATTACCAAGTTTTAAACCACTCCAAACAACCACCATTCAACTCACAACCAACAATACAACCAACCCTCATCCAAACCTTACTACATCAGTCCCCAAACCTCAAGATTTTCCAATTTATACAACCCCACACATGAACTACTAGCTATACTTAAGTTTCATTAACTATAAACAAGATTTCAACATCCAAATCACTACAAATCCAATCCAAACTCTAAACACACAAGCATCATGCTTCTCATTTATTATAACCATCAAAACCATCGTACTACTCAAAGTAAAGTTATGGTTTGGAGGTGTTATACCTTCCTTGGAGTGATTAGAGTAGCTAGGAAGTCTTAGGGAGCCTCCTACAAGCTTTATCTTTCCAAAGAAATCAAGAACACAGAGTTAGGTTTTGAAGTTTCTAAAAGTCAGATTGAAAGAACTATCAAAACGAGGGTCTTACCATGCTTATTTGGACGAGAATTGTGAACAATAGTTGTAGGTCATCTCAATACCATTTCAAAGAGCTATAGAACATACTATTTGAGTGAGTATTGAAGGAGATATGGTAGTTTGAAGTTGCTGCTCTGGTTTTGGCGAGAGCTTCTTGTGGAAAAACAGTCAACTTCTCAATTTTTGTGTTATAATTTCTTTTGGCTTGGTTGCTTCTCTTGTTTGCTAATTAAATTTACCATGGTAAAAAATACATGGCTCACAATCAAAGAACTAACCTTTCTATTTGTCATGCTTATGTCACCATGCCTATGTCATCTTTCTTATGTCATCTTCTTACACTTGTTTTCTTCTTATTGGTATGATGACATCATCACCCACTAACCTCTTTGATTAACCCCTAATTACTTGGCTAATGACCGCTTATCTGTTATACGGTTCGCTTAACTTTCGTTCTCGTTTATCGTTTGAGGGATCATACCCGGGATCATTACTTAGGTTCCCTTAAACCTTTCTCAATATTTTATATTCCTTTTATGATCCTTTCTTATAATCCTTGAATTAAAATCATTTTAATCATTTTACCTTATACTCAATTCTTTCTGTATCTGGTGGGTTTTCGGGAAAAATCAAAGTGTTCGAATTTGGATTCTGACGATCTTTACATACACTTATATACCATATAGAGTGCTAATAAGATCTCAGAATATCAATAAAAGAACCCCTACATAGTGTGGCATGAAAAGTTTTCTTATTCAGCATAATCAGCAAAATCACTATTCATAAGGGTTACAAAAAGTTCAAATTTTTTTTGGGGTTATTACACTACATCCATCGAGTAGACACTGCTCATCCATCGAGTAGACACTGCTCATCTGTCGGTACTCTCTAGAGTTTGAATGACTTCTCGATAAGCCATTATGGAGTTCTCGAATGACTTCTCTATAACATTAAATCTGTGATTCGTAGAGATCTTGACTTAGAACATTTTTCTCTAAACAGATTTATTCAACTCCAAGCTTCTTCAAAATTCTTCTGAGGCATGATCTTCTTTATCTTCTTCCAGATAGAATCCTTAGGCTTGATACTGTTCTAGGAAAAACACTCAAGTCTGCTTCTTTACATTTTTAGAGACTTTAAGTGTTACAAGTACAAAATACAAATTTAGATAACAATATAACTTACTTAGGATTGACCCCAAGCTTAACTGATTACTGAAGATAACTGTTCATTAACCTTCTACTCAGATCATATGTCCATTTGATTTGCTTCATACTATGATCAGAGATACTAATAACATTTTTAGCTCCAGTATTAGAGATGCTAATGACATTGTTAGCTCTAGTAATCTTTGACATCATCTATTATATATTACAATCTCCCCCAACTTGTTCATTATGAAACTTATGCACAAGTTCTGATTGATGATGTCAAAACTTTAACTAAATGCAGGAACCAATCTTCCGATCTGGTCTTCTTTTGTTGAGTGAGTTGCATTTAGATTTATTCAGCATCCATTAGCTATTTTGGCATTTAGATATATCTTCTCCCCCTTTTTGACATTATCTCCAGGAAGAAGGATCCAGCTAGATGCACATTGTTCAAGCTGTTGTCATTATCCATTTGGAACACTGTCTGCAGCTTAAAGCTTTAGTGAGATTTATGGTGATGAGTTTATCAAATAGAATAGAAATTTCACTTAGATCTGCAGAAAAAGTCTGTCAGTGATAAAAGTCCTAAGCTCTCTGTTCTTTTGAATAAGTAGTCTCACTACTTCTCACTGCACTAGTCTCATAACTTTTGAGAGTCAGAGTTCTCTCACAAGCATTACTAAATCCATACACTCATCTACCTCTACTTTTTCCAGGAAGGATCCTGCCTCTCTTATTCTCTGTTTTTCTCTCAATCTTTTCTCTTATTCTCGCATGAAAGGATCAAATGTTATTTGACCTACAGAAATAAGAGGTGGCTGAGAAGAGTTTATCTGTGATCACATGATTAGGGGAAATCCATATAGGTCTAATCATACTCATTTCATCAGAAGAGTGAGTTCATAAACATCTGTGACTAGGGTCATAGTTTGACTCACAGATTGCTCTATGGTTTTGACAGTGTGTTGTCCTCCACTTATAGTGGGAACCTCCTATTGAATTGGAGGGGATTTGACTGGGTTATTGTCATGTGCATCAGCCTCAAACCCTGGTATGTCTTGCAACATACTGGCACTTGAATGTGATATACTTGCCTTTCTTATGACATTATCAAAGGAAATTGTACTTCTAGCTTTGACTGCTAAGGCAACTTTTGCTAGAGTTGTGAGGGGAGTTGTTCCTTCTTGAGGAACCTCCAATTGAATTGGAGAGGATTTAGATAGCTCCCCCTCAGGAGTACTACCCTCAAACCTATCAGTTTGTTAAGAATGTTTTGCACATGAAAGTGCATTAGTGATATTCATGAAAATCTGATGAGTTGTTCATGTTAGTGATATCATGTTTATTTTCTCAAACAACAAAACAACTGAAGAACATTTTGGGGATTCTGTCCTTTTGTAAAACAGGTTCCTTTTGAGAGTTACCTGAGTGGGATTGTGTTTGAGTTTGTGTTTGTGTTGTTGTTCCTGGGTGAACTGTAGTTTGGTTTTGAAATGTTTTAACTGCAGTTTTAGCACTAATACTTGTGAATTGATTATATGAATTCCCTATTGTTGTCTGAGTAGATTGTGTTGGACCAGCAATGCTTTGAACAAATGTATCTTTTTGGAGTTCCATTAGACGAATACATTGTAAGATATTTTAGTTGCAAGCATTATTGCAGAGAAGAAAATATTCAATACAGATATAAGCACATAGTAATCATTACACAAACAAGAGAATGCTAGAGAAAAATTTAAATTTTCATTAATAATGGAAATAAAGTACATTAAGACATAGATTTCAACAAGTAAACCCTAATCCTAACTACTCTAGTTTGGACTTCTTCTTCTCTGCCTCCAACCTCCTTGCCCTGCGCTGGTAAGCTCTGGACATGGAGTGTGCAAGAGAAATGATTCTCTCCTGCAACTCCAAAGCAGCAAGGTGTTGCTGCTCAGCTACTCTTGCACGTCTCTTCTGCTCGAGAGAGACTTCCATCTCAAAGAAAAGGATGCTGAGTTGATCATCCCATGAGGGTTCATCAAAGATCTCTCTTGGAATATCAAAGGGGCTGCAAACAACAATCCTGAGACGGACACGAAGTCTGAAGAGATCAAAGTAAATTTGGTCTTCATCTAGGTGATGGACAGGCTGGTAAGCTCCATGAATAAGTATGTAAAAGACTGGGGCATCCATTTGAGTGAGAGAGAGAGAGAGATGAACAGGAGGTGAGTTTGAAATTAGATGTTTGTTGAGAATAGGAGAGTGATGAATGATAAAGAGTGAAGCGTTTTATTTTATAGAGGGAGTAAAGATAGAAACCAATAGACTCTTGAGTTGCCCGGATAATAAGAGTAATAATCACATAAGCATATTTGACAGTTAGAAATGACTAGTTACTATTCCCCATGCAAGTACTCAAGAATATTAGTTTACTATTTAGAATAACTGTTCCCCGTGCAAATAAACAAGTACTCCCTACATAAACGTAACTTCTCCTATCAGCATATAGTCAAATAATTTAACCATTAACAGTTATCTCAAAACATCATATATAAAGTACTAGTCTACTTACATTAGACCAACATATTTTTAAAAAAAATTAAGCATGTAAATATGTCAATAAGTCAAAAGTATTTTGCTGAACATAATTTATGAATTAAATTATATCATTTTTTCATACTTTTTGCTTATTTTGATATGCTATTTATTAACTTCATATAGTGAGGATATGAATTAATAAATATTCAGTTTACTTAGAATTTTGAGAAATTCCAAGTTAAAATAATCGAGAAATTTGGGTATTTATAGTAAAAGTAGATGACTTGTCGAGAACTCAAAAATAGACATTTGGAGTTGTCTATTGAGAAGTCATTTAGAGAAGTGAAGTACATATCGAGAAGTCATTTTAAATTACTCTTATAGAGAACTCAAAAATGACTTATCGAAATGTCAGATAAATGCCCAGTTTGTCTAAAAAGGACTGAATTAATTCTAACTTTATTTGAATAAATTCAAAATAAAATAAGAATAAATTTTCCAAAAGTAATTTACCAAAATAATTTATCAATTTAAATTATCTCAGTTCTGAGTTATTGATAAGTCAAGAAATGTACATGTAGAGAACTCTGTGAATGAACATTATTAGAGAACTCTACAAGGACTTATCGATAAGTCATTTTAAACCTATCGAGAAGTCACTCGAGAAGTCAGTAAGTTGACTTATCGAGGACTCACTCGAGAAGTCCTAAAATGACTTGTCGAGAAGTCAATTTATACTTATCGAGAACTCAGTTCTCTAGATACTTTTGGCTATTGTAATTCTGCCTTGAGTTAATTTAACATATTAAAGATATAAATTACCAACTAAGCAGTTTACTCAGAATTTGAAAAATTCCAAGTTAAATGGATTTGAAAAATAAATATGCAGAGATTTCTGAAATATTTATAATTTATATTTCGGTTAATTTCCAATTTAATCAAATTAATTTTGATTTACTGGAGATTAATCTGCTGCAAAACATTAGCTGAGTTCTTGCCTTAGGATGAAGAATTGAGCATTCCAATTTCACTTACTGTTAGGACGGAAAACATGCGCTAATAATACACGCAAGTATACGTGTTCGCAAGTAATATAGAATACTTTCTAGTTCGTTCCCACAGAGACTCTGACTAATTATGTTCAATTAACACTTACTCACCAATGTATAATTACTTCTCAATGTCAAGACAATAACACTTAGATTTTGATTAACTAATTATTAACTAGATTTAACTACGAGAATTAAGCACTTAATTGACACTTGAATTAACAATATTAAACACACATGAGATTACAACTTCATTACTACTTCCTTCAATAATTATTGTTATTACCCTTAGCATGTAATGGTGATGATATTAATCGAACAACATCAAACTGATAAAAGCCAACTTTCATTGTACTAATATCATTCTACCAAGCATCCACAATTAAGA
Organism: Apium graveolens; assembly: GCF_009905375.1. Classification (NCBI taxonomy): domain Eukaryota; kingdom Viridiplantae; phylum Streptophyta; class Magnoliopsida; order Apiales; family Apiaceae; genus Apium; species Apium graveolens. The sequence goes on from NC_133651.1 coordinate 99,601,237, forward strand.
CAGAAGTTGAATAGGCATCAATTATGTTGAGACCCTATATGTCTACAGAATTTGACAACATAACGATTTAAGCACAAGTTATTCCTTATGATTACACAGGGCAAGTAAAACGGTAAGAGTTACCCACTAATCATGCATACACATACATGAACCTATGCTAGCATGGCAAGTTCTAAACCTCAAGATCCACTGTCGCTTCACAAGAGATTAACACCCTATCTTATATGTTCGCGACACACATAAGACAAATAAGCACAACCAATACTAGATATCATACAATCATCACACACTAAGGTATTAAACAACTAACTAAAGAATTCTATAGTAAATCCATTACGACCCCATGATCACGATTAGCCCATGATAGAACTCATCGTCACCATGGGTTCATATGAAAACATGATAATAACACACAAGAATAATTAAATAAACTACTTATATTAAACCAGATTACGTCACAAGAGTAAATAGGTTCAAAGCAAAGAAAAGTAGCATCCACTGTTACAATGAAATAAAGAATCACAAGAAACTATGCTTCCTCTTCGTTGCGGTATGCTAAAACGGTCTTGTTCCTTATCTCCTCGCTCCTCGATTGATATTACGATTCAACACACGTGAAACGTCTCTGAAAACTACTTATATAGGAGTCCCACAAAAACCAGCTATCTCAGAAGTCGGAAGCTCAACAATATTAGGAGTCTAAAAATAATTATGTTAATTTACGTCCCTGAGCGGCCGCTCAGCAATCCTGAGCGGGCGCTCAGCTTCCTGAGGGGTCGCTCAGCAGAGCTGAGCGGGCGCTCAGACCCTTTCTGGAAAATACTCTGTTTTTCTCCCGTTCTTTGCTGCATTCTGCTCCTATCTTCCCACTTGCAATGCCAAACACATGCCAAAGCTTATTCTTGATGAAATCTCTCCATAAATGCAAGTAATACCCTGAAATGCACAAACACTAGAAAAACGCATCAAATACATAAAATACTTGATTTCAAGACATCAATTTAAGCTATTATAAGACGTTCTAAGTGGTATAAAATGCCACTTATCACACCCTCAAACTTAAATCGATGCGTGTCCTCAAGCGTCACAGACTCAAAAACAAAACAAAAACATGCATGAATGCAATCTATATGAAATGCAGCGATCCCCCTCGTGATCAATTATGCATTAACTCTCTATTTTTTTCTTTTCTTTGTTTTCTTTTTTTTCTATTTTTTTCTATTTTTTTCTTCTTCTTTTTTCAAATTTCTGAGCAAGTGCGTTTCACTCCATCTTGCTCAACCCTAGACTACTCGCATAGAAATACGAGCCGGCTACTAGCCATTTGACGCCTAGCCATAATTAGCAATGAATTCCAATTTTTACTCCAATTTTTTTCTTTTCATGCATCCTATCACTAAGAACCTATTATAAATTCTAAGCATAATCAATAGATTAACCTTGAAAACCATCAAACCATGACAACAATCTAGTCCTTAAGCATTCTCTAAGACTTAGTGAAATACAAGTATTTCTAGCATGCACGTTAACCTACAAGACTCAACATCACTTTAAAGCTATCACTACACTCGCATCAACATCACATATCAATTGGTAAAGCAACGCAAAAGGGATCATGGTATATGCATGAGCTAAATGACATAATAAATAAAGCTATAAAAAAAATTTAAAAAAAAACTATATGGCAAAAATATGCAATTATATGAACTAAACTAACATGAATATGCAACTATATGACACACACACAAAATATTCCTAACTACCACCCCCAAACTTAAAATCTTCACTGTCCCCAGTGAAGGTAGTAGAAAGGAACACAGGGTATACCTACTCGGAGAAATCATCATCACCCTCAGAGGGTGGAGTATCAGGAGGCGGATACGCAGAGTCCTCACCAAAAATGGGTCACTGGATGTCAGCTCCAAGGCCTCTAAAAGCAGTTCCAAGTGCAAGGGTGAGCTCCTGAGCAAACCTGCTCTGCGTCTCGTATATAGCATCCATCCTCCTCGACAGCCTCCTATACTGGGCATCAGCCATCCCAGCACCCTCCTAAGCTCTAGAAGAGCCTGCCTCATCACGCCCCGGTCTCGCCATGGTAGCATCAGCTGCTGGACGCCCTCCCGGAAGATGATAACCCAGCTCATGCTCCTCGGGCTCTCCACCAGTCCACTCCTGCATCGCACTCAGAGTCCCGGAATTAATAGGAGCGGCCGGCAGCTACAACTGCTCGTGAGAAGGCCACTGAACTCTCACTGCTCGGCAAAGCTTTGTAACAGTAGATGCATAAGGGATGTTCATGTGCTTCGCTCCCCTTAAAAACTTCAGAATTCCTTGGTAGATGAACTCACCAAGGTCCACATAGTACTCCTCATTCAAAATACCCCATAACAATTGTGCTCGCTCAACTATAATCTCATGTGCATGTGAAGTAGGCAGAATATTAGCACAAATAAAGGCATTCCATGCACAGGCATACCTATTCATCGCAATCACCGGAAAATGACGATACTCGTTAGTCCCAGTCTTGAATGTCCAAACCGTGCCCGGCCTACAGAGAGTAGTACAAATCAAATCCAAGTCAAAATCTTCAGCAGTCTTCTCGTTCCAATTCTCCTCCGTGGGCTTCCTCTGTCGCTGCCCAATCACACGGCGAATCGCCGCAGGATGATAATCCACCGTCAGCCCACGCACAACAGAAAACCCATTCTTTCAGCCTTTGCGTTCGCATAGAACTCGCGAACCACGCTCATCGGAACTGCCTCTAGTGACTCACCAGAAAGAAATCCAACCCTTTTCAGCAATCATCGGCAACAACTCACCATCCCTCCCAGATGGTAAGAATCCCCTCTCCTTTAAAATCGGCTTACCCAGAAGCCTAGTATACTCCTCCTCAGCAGCCCTATCAAACAAACGAGGTCTCGCAGCAGTACCCCTCGAAGAATCAGCAGTAGGAACAGTGCTGATGCTATCAATCGTCTTGGATCTCTTGGGTGCCATTAAAACTGAGAAAAAGTGCTTAAGATTTGTGTTTTTGAATATGGGAGAGAGTTTAAGGTTTAAAAGTGTATGGGGGAGTATATGGAATAGTTGTATGTATATATAGGGTAAATATTAGGGTTAAAATTTGATTAGGAGTGGGGTTGAGGGTTAAAAACGTGGGTTTATCGGAAAATAGCTCGTGGGTTGTGGGTTTGTGTTTGTGTTTTTGTATTTTCTGATTTTTTTGGATTTTTATTAAGCTAAAAAAAATTTCAGGCAGTCGGGCCCTGAGCGGTCGCTCAGCAAAGCTGAGTGGGCGCTCAGCTTGCTGAGCGGTCGCTCAGCAGAGCTGAGCGGGCGCTCAGGGACCTTCTGAAAAAAAATTCTTGGCCTGGTTTTTCAGATTTTTTTGTGGTTTTGGATAGGTTATTAACTTCTAAGGGTTCCATAACAACAAATCATGGGTTGCCTCCAAAGAAGCGCTTCTTTTTCGTCATTAGCTTGACGTAGGGTACTTCGCTCAAGTTGACAATAAAACGGCACTAACCACTTCCCGATTTGCCGTGTCCCCATAGTAATGCTTCAAACGCTGACCATTAACCTTGAATGCTTGGCCCGAATCATTCTCAAAAATCTCCACCGCTCCATGTGGAAACACAGTTTTGACAATAAAAGGTCCAGACCACCTTGATTTCAACTTTCCAGGAAAAAGTCGGAGAAGAGAGTTGAATAAAAGAACTTGCTGCCCCGGCACAAATGACTTAGGATATAGCTTCCTGTCGTGCCACCTTTTCACTTTCTCCCTGTACATTTTGTTGTTCTCGTACGCTTGGAGTCGAAATTCATCAAGTTCATTTAGCTGAAGCATTCGCTTCTTTCCAGCTACATTTAGATCCAGGTTCAACTTCTTCAACGCCCAATAGGCTTTATGCTCAAGCTCCGCAGGTAAATGACATCCATTACCATAAACAAGTTGAAACGGGGACATCCCAAGTGGAGTCTTGTATGCTGTTCTGTAAGCCCAAACAGCTTCATCGAGCTTTAAAGACCAATCATTCCTTGACGGACAAACAACTTTTTCTAGAATGCGCTTGATCTCTCTATTAGACACTTTCGCTTGACCATTCATTTGCGGATGATAGGCAGTAGCAACACGATAATTCACATTATAGTGCTGCATCATAGAAGTGAACTTACGGTTGCAGAAATGCGACCCCTCATCACTTATTGTAACACCCCCAAATCCAGGGTCGGGGATCCGGGTTGTCACGAGTTCCATTTCCCTTAATAACACCCAATCTTAATAAATAATCAACTACTCTGTACTGTGACCCCACAATAAACACACACACCACAAGTTATAGTCTCAGAGATGAATATCCAAAAATAATCACAAGTCGTTTTATTCCACAATTATATGCCAATACACCTTAAATGGGTTTCTGAATAAATTTACATTTCTTTTCCATTATTACAATTGATAAAGATACATAAGTCTGGTACATCAAAAGTTGAAAGAACGCCTATAGGAAACTGCGGAACGTTTCCTAATCGCTTGCGAATCGGGAGCTTGGTCCTGTTCATCTTTTCTATCTGTTGTTGTTTGATGAAAGAAGAAAGTAAGGGTGAGCAGCAAGCCCACCAAAATAATATGTATAATGATTAACAATATATGAGCCTTCTCATAGTACTCATGAAAGTCTTGGTCAAAAGAAATGAACCAAGTTTGACCTCTTAATGCGACGAAGTCGCAAAATATTCAGTATATATACTTATATACTTTTCAAAATCTTTGAAATCCTCTGCCATGTATAATATACATAGAGTTCCATTTTATAACTGTATAAAAATATCGTTGCAAGGTGATCTCATATATCTAACCTTGTCTCAGCATTTTTCTGAAAATCTTTGACATGCACAAGATAATCATTTACTAGATATAAGTTTAAAAGATGAAGTTACAAGATACTCCAATATACTTATATCTTTTCCGAATACTACTTGAACTACCACCGTTCAATGTATAAATAGTTCATCCCATAGATTAAGCTATAAGACAAAACTTGTATAGAATCAATCTTTAAAATATCATCAAAATAAAATAAAGTTATGAGATACTTCATTTGATGCACACATCATTTTGAAAACTTGACCCTGCCAACACTCAACAATCGCCCAACCGTAGCCTTTCTATCGAAGTGCTCTGGGTAGTGTTGCAGAAATATCCAATTGGAAGATGAACTCATTACGGGAGTTTGCCGCGCCAGGAAGACCACTTACGATGATCAGTCGTAGTAGTACAACCCCACCATTTTCTACATGTAGAAGAGAACCTGTCGGATTTACTTGTCAACCGAACACTGAACTCCTAAGGAATGGACCGCCTTAACGGAACTTCCAGGCCATTTGGGCTAATATAATAAGGCTGGGCCGGCACTACTCGACCACTTACGCCACTTCTAGTTCAAATGAAATCCATGACTCTGAAATGTAAAGCTCGTTCCCCCTTTCCCCAAGTAGAAACTTGTTGATACGGCTCCACCAAGAAGTCGTATCTAGTTGGAAAGGAGAACTCACCGATATTTCCCAGGCGATGCCTGTTAATGGATTAACTTGTTCCAAGAATTTTACTTCCCGAGTGTTGGGTAAGTAATCAAAAATTCTTTTATCAAAATAGTTACCTTGTTGCGAATATACAATACACCACAGAGCCGGATCCCTCAGGTTTTGAGCGAGTATTTAAATCCCCTTCGAAAGGAGGATCTTAAATATAAAAAAAATGAGTTTTGGGATCCGCTCTAACTTTTAAAATCATTTTGAAGACTCGAAAACATTTTTAAGAATGTTTGGAGTGATGCTGATTTAACAAAATAAATCAGTCCCAATATATTAGAAAATATCTTAATATTATTATTTAAATAATATTCCCATAAAGAATAATCTTTATAAAATAATTGAAGTAGAAGTTTTAAACTTATACTTGAAATGAATATTAAATAACCAAAGATATACCTATACGAAAGTACTATCTTTATTTGAATAATCAAAAGTGAGTTTGATTATCGACACCTTATTCTTTAATAAAAATAAAGAATATATCTCAGCAAATAATCGGAGTCATAGATCCTCAAATGAATATTCAAATAATATTCAATAATTAAAATAAGATGAGTCATAAGCCCTCGAATGAATATTCGAAATAATATTCATTAAATAATATAAAGTTATCGAATAAACCTTATTCGATTAATAGTTTTGAAAACTATAACCATATATATATAAATATATATATATAAAATCAACTCGGGATCCTCGACTCCCGGTTTTAGAAAATATTTTCACCTTTGGGTCCCTATACTAAGGGTATATGCAAATTACCGCTATTCTCTAGCATAGGTATTATCAACTGAACCAACAGATATATATGGCAAGAATATGAAACAGACATGCATATATATACCATATCAGCATGCTTCAATATATCGCAAAATTTGCTAATTAACCAACATGCATCTATCACAAGATAATGCATATACATATATACATCACAACAACAGTATAACGGGTAGAAAACTTGCCTGAGCGACTGGGGGTTACGAATGGCTCGGAACGAGTCTGGTAACCTATAAACAACAAGTAAGTTGGAATTAAACCAAAGTCACTTGTAAATCTATACTCTAACCAACTCAGACTTTAACGCTCGTTTTGCGCTTACTGATTCTCTTAAGTCACTCGAGTACCCTCGGCTCCACCATTTTTAATAATTTAACAATTACGAGTTTTAAGGCGATTCCTTCGCGAGTGTCTTACCAATTGCCTAACACACTTAACATAATTGTTTCATACATTATTAACCCTTTAAGGTCTTTAACCTATGTTTCAAAGTAAGGTGAGGGGTAATGGTTCGTTCGCGAAACGTCGTTACTTAAAACGGCCGTTTCTCCTAAACCGTACATCGGAATCAAACGAACCACATATCAAAACGAAGCTCATAACATGAACTATCTAAACATGGCAATGGTCAATACCTAGCAGGGAGTTCTCGGGTCCTAATGTTATGTACAAAAGTAGTCTAAAGTAAATCGGACATTACGACGGCTATGTTTACGCGATTTCCCAAATTTAGACCAATCCAAATCAATCACCAAACAACCCCAATCCATTCTTACAACCAAAGCCCATCCATAACACATTACAACAGCCCCAACCAACTCATTGTTAACAATTATACTTATTCCTAAAACTTGAATTTTAACTATACTAAATCCTTTAACCAAACCATAAGATTTCAACATCTCATTCACCACCATTCCAACCCAAACTCTAAACAAACAAGCTTCAAGCTATTCTTTACCATAACTATCAAAATCATCCTAATATACAAAGTAAAGCTAGGGTTTGGAGATGATATACCTTCCTTGAAGTGGTGTGAGTAGCTAGGAAGCCTTAGGAAGCCTTGAGGAGTCTTAGGGATGCTTGGATCTTAAAGGAAAAACAAGAAAAATCAAGTTAAAAACCTTGAAATCACTATTCATTGTCTTCCTCATTGATTTCTTGGAGAAGATTGAGAATGAATTAGAGGCTTAAACTAATAAGATAGCCATAACTATGCATAAGGAATACTAGAGAATTATCTTTCCAATTTAGGAAGCTTGGATCTTGGATTTTGAAATTCTTCTCTTTAAAAAATAGGAAAAGCCGAGAGCAAGGTGGGAGAGATGAATGATTTTTGTGTTTGCTTTGTTTTTGTTTTGGTTGGTTGATTTTCTTTTGATTTGTTTTGGTTAATTACCTTATTAACCTTGTCTTTGTGTGGTTATAAACTAACCACATCTCCTTCCCCTTATGTCATGCTTATGTCATGCTCATGATGTCATCCTCCCCTCTTTATCCTCTTCTCATTGGTTGGGTGACATCATCCCCTCTAATCTCTTTGATTAACTTCCTAATTGTTTGCCTAATGACCGCTGACCTGTTATACGGTTCGCTTAACTTTCGCTTTCATTTATCGTTTGAGGGATTATACCCGGGATCTTATGACTTAGGTTCCATTAACCTTTCTTAATACATTATATTCCTTTTTATGATCCTCTAATAAAATCCTTGAATTTAAATCCTTTTTATCCTGTTACCTTATACTCAATTCTTTCCGTATCTAGTGGATTTCCGGGAAAAATCAAAGTATTCGGAATTGGATTCTGACGATCTTTACATACACTTATATACCATATAGAGTACTAATAAAATCTCAGAATATCCATAACAAAATCCCTACATAGTGGGGCATGAAAAGTTTTCTCATTCAGCTAACACACTATTCATAAGGGTTACAAAAAGTTGAAAATTTTGGGGGTTATTACACTTATGATTACTCGTGGCATTCCAAACCTTGTGAAAATCTGCTTATGAAGAAAATTCAGCACTACCTTTCCATCATTCGTCAGTAGAGCCTTGACTTCTACCCATTTTGAGACATAATCGACTGCCAGCAAGATGTACTGATTATTGTAGGATGAGACAAATGGCCCCATGAAATCGATTCCCCAAACATCAAAGACCTCGACTTCAAGCATCACATTTAACGGTAACTCATCCTTCCTCGTAAGATTCCCCACTCTTTGGCAATTATCATACCTTAAAATGAACTGATGAGCATCCTTAAACAAAGTAGGCCAGAAAAAACCTGCTTGTAGAATACGAGCTGTCGTCTTCTCACCACCATAATGTCCCCCATAAACTGTGGAGTGGCAGTCTCGTAATATCCCCTCCGTCATACAGAATGGGATACATCTCTTGATGATCTGGTCAGCTCCCTGTCTAAACAAATACGGTTCATCCCACATGTACCACTTCACCTCATGCAGAAACTTCTTCTTTTGAGCTGTATTCATATTAGGAGGCATTATATTGCTAACAAGATAGTTCACAATATCTGCGAACCATGGCTCTTCCTCCTGAACTGCGAACAACTGCTCATCCGAAAAAGATTCGTTGATCAATGTCTTATCATGTGAAGTAGAATCTGGATTCTCCAATCCAGAGAGATGGTCAGCTACTTGATTCTCAGTACATTTTCGATCCTTGATCTCTAACTCAAATTCCTGTAGCAAGAGCACCCGACGAATAAGTCTAGGCTTCGAATCCTTCTTGGAAACCAAATAGCGAATGGCCGCATGATCAGTTGACATTGTCACCTTTGTCCCAAGCAAATAAGATCGAAATTTTTCGAAACCAAAGACTATAGCCAAGAGCTCCTTCTCAGTAGTGGTGTAGTTCATTTGAGCTCCATTTAAAGTCTTACTAGCATAGTAGACCACATGAAAGAGATATTCTTGTGCTGCCCAAGAACTGTGCCCACCGCATAATCACTCGCATCACACATCATTTCAAAAGGCTATGTCCAATCAGGTGCCATAATAACTGGTACAGTTATCAAACTCTTCTTGAGAGTCTCGAATGTCGTCAAGCATTCATCATCGAATTTGAAAGGCACATCCTTCTCGAGCAAGTTACACAATGGCTTTGATATCTTCGAGAAGTCCTTGATGAAACGCCGATAAAAACCCGCATGACCAAGAAAACTACGGATTCCTTTCACAGAAATAGGTGGTGAAAGATTTTGCAATGACTCCCACCTTGGCTTTGTCCACCTCGAGACTCTTGCTAGATACTTTATGTCCAAGAATAATGCATTCACGCGCCATAAAGTGACATTTTTCCCAATTGAGCACCAAATTAGTTTCCACGCACCTTTTGAGCACCGCATAAAGATTGTTCAAACATTCATCATCCGAATATCCAAAGACGGAGAAGTCATCCATGAACACTTCGACATTATTTCCAATCATATCAGAGAATATAGCCATCATACATCTCTGAAAAGTGGCAGGTGCACCACATAAGCCAAACGAAACTCTGCGAAAAGCAAACGTGCCAAATGGACAAGTGAAGGTGGTCTTTTCTTGATCCTCTGGTGCAATACATATCTGATTATACCCCGAATAGCCATCCAGAAGACAATAATACTCATGACCGGCCAACCTGTCAAGCATCTAATCAATAAATGGAAGAGGGAAGTGATCCTTCCTCGTGGCCTTGTTCAACTTTCTGTAGTCCATGCATACCCTCCATCCTGTGACTGTTCGAGTGGGGATGAGCTCGTTCTTCTCATTTGCTACCACAGTAATACCTCATTTCTTAGGTACACATTGCACGGGGCTCACCCAAGAACTGTCAGAAATATGATATATGATTCCTGCATCCAGCCACTTCAGAATTTCTTTCTTCACCACTTCTTTCATGATAGGTTTAAGTCTTCGTTGTTCCTCCACCATTGGCTTACTACCCTCCTCTAGCAGAATTTTATACATGTAGTATGAAGGGCTGATCCCCTTTATGTCTGCTATAGTCCATCCGATAACCGATTTGAATTCTCTCAAGATCCTCAAGAGCTTGTCCTCTTCACTACCTGAAAGGTCATATGCAATAATAACAGGTAAAGTAGATGCATCACCTAAAAAAGCATACCTCAAGTGTTCAGGCAATGGTTTAAGCTCCAAGGTAGGTGCTTCCTCAATAGATGGTTTGAGCCTTCCTTCAGCATTTTTGAGGTCAGAAGTACCAAGAGATTCAAATGGCATGTCTAGCTTTCGCCTCCAAGGAGAAGCATTTAGATATTGTAGTTGCTCGTTGCCATCCTCATCATCACTGTCAAAGTCCCCCGCTAAGGCTTTCTCTAATGCATCAGACATTAGCATATGATCAAGTTCTGAAGTAACCGCAGAATCAATCAAATCCATCTTTAAGCACTCCTCATCTTCTGTAGGGAATTTCATCGCTTTGAATACATTGAATGTCACATCCTGATCTTGCACCCTCATAGTAAGTTCACCTTTCTGCACATCTATCAAGGTACGGCCTGTAGCCAAGAAAGGTCTCCCCAAGATTATGAGAATCTTCTTATCTTCCTCGAAATTCAGAATAACAAAGTCTGCAGGAAAGAAGAGCTTATCCACCTTTACTAGCACATCCTCCACTATACCTCGTGGGTATGTAATAGAACGATCAGCCAATTGTAGAGACATGTAGGTGGGATTTGGATCAGGCAAATTTAACTTTTTTAAGATAGACAACGGCATCAGATTGATGCTTGCTCCCAAATCCTACAGGCATTTGTCAAAAGACAACTTGCCGATGGTGCAAGGAATGGTGAAGCTACCTGGATCTTTAAGCTTTGGAGGTAATTTTTGTTGCAGTACAGCACTACACTCTTCCGTTAGAGCAACGGTCTCAAGGTCATCCAGTTTCACCTTCCTTAAAAGAATACTCTTCATAAATTTCGTATAACTAAGCATTTGCTCCAGAGCCTCAGCGAAAGGTATGTTGATGTGAAGTTTCTTGAACACCTCCAGAAACTTACCGAACTGCTTATCCATCTTTTGTTGTTGCAATCTCTTAGGGAAAGGCGGTGGGGGATAGAGCTGTTTCTCCCCTGTATTACCCTCAGGCAGAGTGTGTTCAACAGTAGTCTTCCTTCATTCCGCCGCTTTCTCCTTTTGCTTAGCTTCTTCATCACCAACTTCAGCTTCTCCGTCTTTTGCTTTTTCAGCATCAGCAACTTTTCCAGACCTTAAGGTAATAGCCTTGACTTGCTCTTTAGCTTCCTTTCTGCCTGGCACTTCAGTATCACTGGGAAGTGTGCCAGGTTGACGATTGAGCACTGCATTGGATATTTGATCGATTTGATTCTCCAAGGTCTTGATAGAAATAGCCTGACTTTTGCACAACAGCTTGAGTTCCTCAAAATTAGCACTAGAAGGTGGAGTTGCACCTCCTTCTTGAGGATATGATTGCCTTTGAGTATAATGCTGTGGTTGCTGGAATCCAGGTGGATTAAACTGTTTACTTATGCCTTGCTGATATGGTTGCTGAATAGCATTTTGATTATTGCTCCAGCTAAAATTTGGATGATTTCAGTTATTAGGATGATAAGTAGCTGGCACAGGCTGCTACGGTTGCTGATAATTGTTTACATACTGAATAGATTCATTAACAAGAGAACACTGATCCGTAGCATGAGAACCTGCACAAAGCTCACAGACCATAGCTACCTGATTGACTCCATAGGTGGCTAAAGAATCGACCTTCAAAGACAGCGCTTGGAGCTGCGCTGCAATAGCTGTAGCTGCATCAACTTCCAGGATACCCGCTACCTTCCCGGCATCATCCTTTGAGTTGGGTTTTGATACTTATTTTCAGCCATAGTCTCAATAAGATTATAAGCCTCAGTATAGCTTTTGGCCCACAAGGCGCCTCCAGCTGCTGCATCGAGCATGGGCCGAGATTGGGCCCCCAAACCATTATAGAAAGCAGTGATCACCATCCAATCAGGCATACCATGATGTGGACACTTTCTCAACATCTCCTTGTAGCGCTCCCAAGCTTCGCACATGGATTCTGTAGGTTACTACGCAAACTGAGTAAGAGCACTCCTCATAGCCGCAGTTTTTGCCATTGGATAGAACTTTACCAGAAACTTTTGTGCAAGATCTACCAAGTAGTGATGGACCCAGCTGGTTCAGAATGTAACCAGTCCTTAGCTTTATCCCTCAGTGAGAATGGGAAAAGCCTCAGCTTGATAGCCTCATCAGTCACACCATTATATTTGAAAGTACTACAGATCTCGACAAAATTCCTGATGTGCATGTTGGGGTCTTCAGTAGAAGCATCTCCGAAAGAAACAGAATTATGCACCATCTGAATAGTGCCCGGCTTGATTTCAAAAGTGTTAGCCTGAATAGCCGGGTGAAGGATGCTTGACTGAATGTCATCAATTTTAGGCCGAGAAAAGTCCATAAGACCTGGATTTACTGGAACTATACGATCACCCATAATTACTGGTTCTTTCTGCTCACTCTCTGTATCTGAATCTTCAAACTCTATCTTTTCCGGAATATCAAGAACTTCGTCTGTCTCCTCAGCCGTATCTAAAGTGCTCTTGGGAGTACGAGAACGTGTTTCCATAAACACTCGCTAAAGTACCTGAAACACAACTGAAAACAATAAGTAACAAGTCTTAATCAATGAGTACTAATGACCACTGATGGTAAGTACATAAACTAAACAAATACGCCGAGTCCCCGGCAGCGGCGCCAAAAACTTGTTAGGGCGGAAAACACGCGCTAATAATACACGTAAGTATACGTGTTCGCAAGTAATATAGAATACTTTCTCGTTCATTCCCACAGAGACTCAGACTAATTATGTTCAATTAACACTTACTCACCAATGTATAATTATTTCTCAATGTCAAGACAATAACACTTAGATTTTGATTAACTAATTATTAACTAGATTTAACTACGAGAATTAAGCCCTTAATTGACACTTGAATTAACAATATTAAACACACATGAGATCACAACTTCATTATTACTTCCTTCAATAATTATTGTTATTATCCTTAGCATGTAACGGTTATGATATTAATCGAATAACACGAAACTGATAAAAGCCAACTTTCATTGTACTAATACCATTCTACCAAGCATCCACAATTAAGATAGAAGTTGAATAGGCATCAATTATGTTGAGACCCTATATGTCTACAGAATTTGATAACATAACGATTTAAGCACAAGTTATTCCTTATGATTACATAGGGCAAGTAAAACGGTTAGAGTTACCCGTTAATCATGCATACACATACATGAACCTATGCTAGCATGGCAAGTTCTAAACCTCAAGATCCATTGTCGCTTCACAAGAGATTAATACCCTATCTTATATGTTCGCGACGCACATAAGACAAATAAGCACAACCAATACTAGATATCATACAATCATCACACACTAAGGTATTAAACAACTAACTAAAGAATTCCATAGTAAATCCGTTACGACCCCATGATCACGATTAGCCCATGATAGAACTCATCGTCACCATGGGTTCATATGAAAACATGATAATAACACACGAGAATAATTAAATAAACTACTTATATTAAACCAGAGTACGTCACAAGAGTAAATAGGTTCAAAGCAAAAAAAACTAGCATCCACTGTTACAACAAAATAAAGAATCACAAGAAACTATGCTTCCTCTTCGTTGCGGTGTGCTAAAACGGGCTTCTTCCTTATCTCCTCGCTCCTCGATTGATACTATGATTCAACACACGTGAAATGTCTCTGAAAACTACTTATATAGGAGTCCCACAAAACCCAGCTATCTCCGAAGTCTGAAGCTCAACAGAATTAGGAGTCTAAAAATAATTATTTTAATTTACGTCTCTGAGCGGCCGCTCAGCAATCCTGAGCGGGCGCTCAGCTTCCTGAGCGGGCGCTCAGACCCTTTCTGGAAAATACTCTGTTTTTCTCCCGTTCTTTGCTGCATTCTGCTCCTATCTTCCCACTTGCAATGCCAAACACATGCCAAGGCTTATTCTTGATGAAATCTCTCCACAAATGCAAGTAATACCCTGAAATGCACAAACACTAGAAAAACGCATCAAATACACAAAATACTTGATTTCAAGACATCAATTTAAGCTATTATAAGACGTTCTAAGTGGTATAAAATGCCACTTATCACTTATAAGTCTAGTGAAAGTTGATTCATCTAAAGGTTTAGAAAATTTGTCAGCTAGTTGTTTTTCTGTTGGTACAAAAATGAGCTCAATGGTACCATTAGTAGCATGTTCTCTAATAAAATGGTACCTCGCATCAATGTGCTTTGTCCTAGAATGATTAACTAGATTAGCTACTATAGATATAACACTAGTATTGTCACACATGATAGGAATTTTGCGTAACACTAGGCCATAATAAATTAGCTGATTTCTAATCCAAAACACTTGAGCACAACAACTTTCTGCAGCTATCTATTCTGCTTCAGCTATAGAAGTTGATACAGATTGTTATTTCTTGTTGTACCAATATACAAGTCTTTGTCCAAGAAATTGACAGCTTCCAATGGTACTCTTTCTGTCAACCCTGCATCCAGCAAAATCTGTATCTGTGTATCCAACAGCTTCAAAACCAGTTCCCTTAGGATACCATAATCCCAAATTTTAAATTCCCTTCAAATATCTGAAAATCCTCTTTACAGCCATCAAATGTGATTCTTTTGGATTGGCTTGAAATCTTGCACATAGACATGTTGCAAACATGATGTATGGTCTTCTTGCTGTTAAGTAAAGTAATGATCCAATCATCCCTATGTAGCTTGAGATATCCACATTCTTGCCCTTTTTATCTTCATCCAACTTTGTTACTAGGGCTGAGCATTCGGTTGGTTCGGTCCAAAACCGGACCGAACCGAATAGACCGAAAAACCGAATAGTCATTTTTTCTTGGACCGAACCGGACCGAAGTTATATTATGGACCAGACCGAACCGAACCGAAATAATTCGGTTCGGTCCGGTTTTGGACCGAATAGACCGAAATTTTTTTCAAAAATAAAATTACATTATAAATTAAATCACAAATTATAAATTTTAAAATATAATTAAAGTAATGTGATATGTAGAGTTCTAATACTCCATAAATATAATTACAAATTAAAAATTTTGATTATAATTTTTAAGATATATGTAAAATATATATAATACAAAATTATAGTATTTATGATTTGGTCTATTCGGTCTATTCGGTCCGGACCGAAATATTTGTGAAAAGAACCTAACCGAACCGAATTTTAATTCGGTCTATTCGGTCCGGACCGAATAGACCGAATTTCTGAAAAATTTAGGACCGAACCGAATTAGCACGGTTCGGTTCGGTTTTTCGGTTTCGGTTCGGTTTTGCTCAGCCCTATTTGTTACAATAGACATAGGTGTAGATGCAGGTGAACAATCAACCATTCCAAACTTTTTCAAAAGACCTTGACATATTTAGTTTGGCTGATGAAGATACCATCACTTCTTTGGCTGACTTGAAGTCCAAGGAAGTAACTCAGTTCCCCCATCATACTCATTTCATATTCACTTTACATAAGCTTGGAGAATCTTTGGCACAGCTTCTCATTAGTAGAACCAAAGATGATATCATCCATATAGATCTGAACTAGGATCATATCTTTACCATATTTCTTGTAGAAGAGAGTTTTGTCTATGGTTCCTCTAGTAAAATCATGCTTCAATAGGAAATCTGACAGTGTGCCATACCAAGCTCTAGGTGCCCGTTTTAGTCCATAAAGAGCCTTGAGTAACTTATACAAAAAATTTAGGAATTTTGGATCCTTAAAGCCATGAGGTTGTTGCACATAAACTTCTTCTTCTAGCTCACCATTCCGAAAGGCATTTTTGACATCCATTTGATACACTTTAAAATTTGAATGTGCAGCAAATGCTAGAAAAAATCTTATAGCTTCAAGTCTTGCAACAAGAGAAAAAATTTCATCATAATCAATCCCTTCTTCTTGTGAGTAGCCTTTTGCAACCAACCTTGCTTTGTTTCTAGTAACTATACCATTTTCATCCATTTTGTTCCTGAATAGGCTCCCAGACTTTGCTTCTTTCAAACTGATTCAGCTCTTCCTACATGGTAGATATCCAGTCAGGATCCAGCAGAGCTTCGTCAATTTTCATAGGCTCTACTTGAGACAGAAAACATGCATGTAGGCACTCATTAGCTGTTGCACTTCTAGTCCTCACACCAGTAGTAGGATCACCAATAATTGCTTCTCTTGAGTGACTTCTATCCCACTTCCTTGTGTGAGTTTATTGACTTGTGCCTTCATCATTTTCTCCATTATTGGTATGACTAGTAGATCTTTCCTCTCTTTCTCCACCTGAGTTTGTGCCATCAAATTCAGGTGTTTGAGATGAGCTTCCATTCCCATGATTTTCCTGTTCAGTAGATTCTTCATTCATCATTTGTTGTGTATTAACTTCATCTTCTCCATCAGAATCACTATCAATGTTGAGGTTTTCAAATGCAAGTGCTTCAGCTTCATTATCATCAAGGCATTCCAAGCCTAGACACTTGTCATCATTAAAGGTCACATATGTGCTTTCCATAATCTTCTTTTGATCAATCACATAGACTTTGTAGGCTGTTCTTTCCAGTGAATATCCCAGAAAAATTGCTTCAAAAACCTTTGAGTCAAATTTTCCCACATATTCAGAGTTGTCTTTCAAAATGTAACATTTGCTTCCAAACAGATGAAGATGCTTTACAGTAGGCTTTCTCTTGGACATGATTGAGTAGGATGACTTGCCATGTGCCTTGTAACGACCGAGAAATTATGATTGTATTATATCATAATAAAGATAAATTATGTGTATTATTATGTGATTAAATGTGTTGAGTCATTAAACCCTAACTGTTATGTGTTACGTGTTGTCTGTTTTGATCCAAACGTGTTTTGGATATTTATTGAGTGTTTTATCGTAAGTTATATATTTTATAGCAAAACCCGTACAGCTCAAAACCATGTTTTAAAAGCCCGTATTTCAAACAAAATCATTGGCCCTATTTTGTTAAAAATACCTTATACCATATCGCTATTCTGAACCCCTAGACGTTTTACAAATTAACCTTTTTCGCGAAAAATAACTTTTCCGGACCCCTTCGGGTACCAAAAACCCCACAAAAATCACATTTTTATTTTTAAATGATCATGAAATTATCATATATCATTTTTCTTTGTATTTTTGTAATATTCACAATTTTTGGGAATTTTTGACATTAATTTTGTATTTATTGGATATTTAAAAATTCAATATTAATACCCAAAAATTATAAAAAATTGGGGCCAAATATTTTTATTAGGAGTGTAATTAGACCCTTAATTTTATTTAGGGGTATTATTTTCATAAATATAAATACCAGATTTATGGATAATTATTCAGTTAATTAATATTAAAAAATCAGAAAAAAGAAAAAAAAAGAAAAGGGGATTAGGGTTTGAGTGAAGAACAGGGCAGCAGAATCAAAGCTAAGTTTGATCGTGATTCTGGAGTGCAAATCGAACGTGTGAGTACTCGTTTTGAAGCTTATGATATGTAGTTTCTGATTATGTAAATGTTTTTGTTGTTGGATTACTTGATTTTAATTTTATATTTTCGGGTTTAATTCTTGAATTCGGGTTTGAAGTTCTGGTTGTTGTTTGATGTTTTGATGATTACGAGCGTGTAGATCGTCGATTTTGGAGTCGAACGGCACCGGTTTCGTGCCTGTTGGTGTCCGTTTCGTGTTCGTCGGAAAAGCGACGACGCCGCCGCTGTTCTTCGCGGTTCCGGCGTCGTGTTCGACGAGAACGAAAAAGGAACCCACAGAACGTCGTTGTGTTGTTGTTGAACAGAAGCGTGGAACAAACGGGAGTTAAATCACGCGTTTTTGATCGATTTTTGATCGCCGAAATCAGGGTTTCCGTCCGGCCGGCCACGTTCTTCGCGACCCGGGTTCGACCCGGTTTGCAACCCGGAAACGACCCGGGTTTGATCCTAAAAACCCAAACCCTGAACTCTGTTTTGTGTTTCTGTATTTTTATATATTTATTTTATTTTCTAAAAATTAGAAATTAGTTTTAATAATTCTAATAATTAATTAAAAATTAGTTTTAAATTCTGAAAAATAGTATTAATAATTTCTGAATTATTTTATTAAATTATAAATTCGAATTTAATTATTTAATTAATTATTTAATTATTTATCTAATTATTTATTAGTTATCTAATTAATTAATAATTAGGTAATTAATTAATAATTAGGTAATTAATTAATAAATAAGGATTAAAAATAATTAAATAATATAATTAATAATCTAATAATTAATTAATATTGCGAGTAACTCGTAGTCATACGAGTAGTGATTCGATAATTAGAGTTATCGTTCGAGCGATAGTTATTCGAGGAATGTCGTAATAATTATTTGTATCGTATAATTAAATACCGATAATTAATTGATTAACGAATCGTATAAGTACAATAATAATAATGTAATGGTTCGATAATAATGTGAGGATTGCGAGTAGCTCGTATTTATATGAGTAGTTAATCGTTGAGTAGATTATAATTCGAGCAGTTAGTAGTTATTCGATAAATAGCGTATCCGTTAATAGTATCGAGTGACTATTTGTAAATAATTAATTTAATCGAGTAAGTATTATTAATTTATAAATAAGTGTAATAAATAGTAATAAATCCTAATAATTAGGGGTTAATTATTTTAAAATACAATAATTATTAATTAATTATTTAAAAGTGTAATTAAGGATTATTTAATTATAATTAATTATTTATAATTAATTATTAATTAATTAAATCTTGTTTAATTCATAATAATTAAATCGTTAGTCCGATTTGAGCAAAACGAAGACCCCTAAACTCTGAAAAATGAAACGAATCCAATAAAAATAGTTGTAAGTTATAATTTCTTCCGGAAGAGAGTGGTTTGGCAATAATTAATTGTTCATAGGCTCTATTAGGGGTAGAATCGAGTAGAATAAATCCCGAAAAATTTTAATAAAATCAGATAGGGTTAATTATTATAATTATGAGTCTAGAATCGATTCTAAAAATAATTATAAGTCTAAAAATTAATTATGTGCTTTATGTGCTATGTGCTTTACATGATTATGTGAACCTTACGTGCTATATCATTATGTGTGTATATATGCGAGTCAGATAGAAACGCATGGGTAGACTGATAAGGTTACGTGATATCAATTCGAGATACACGTATATAGTAAGTTATCTAAACGACTATCTTTCTATGATTGGTTCAGTGTTAGCAAGGCAGAGCAAGCTAGGGACAGAAGGCGGTGAGTTGAACCAGGTTAAGTACGCGCAAGGCAAGTTTTTCCCCTATTCTAAATTCAGAATAGTGAATTATATTTCCTTTTATCATATCAGTTACCTTTGATAATCATTGTTCATATACACTATTACCCAATTATTAATGCTTGTTTCAATTTCATTTCGATTCTTGATTTTTCCCAATTTATTGAATCCCCTATTCATATTCCAATACTTTTACCCTTGTTACATATACTCTGGTATATCCTGGTGTTGGGATATATCAACTGCATTCCGATTGTTCTGGATGCTATACCTTGGACTGGATGGTTACTATACGGGCTGGATTTTACCTAGGCCATTATTTAATAGGCCATAGTTGCCTGAGTACTCTTTATGTTGGTTGGGTCTATGCAGTTGGGTATAGATCTGCACTGTATCCTGACTGATCAGCGGGTTATAGTGCATAGGTTGGTTCTTGTTTCCAGTCTTGTTCATTTGGCACTCGCCAGTGTTGGCAAATTATTATCCTATACAGATTCAGATGGTTGTTCAAACCAGCAGCTTATTGGTTCACTTATTTCTCTCTCTTTATACTATATATATTGTTGCAGGCTTGTTGAGCAATTTTGGCTCATCCCTTTTTATTATTGTTCATATTGTTTTACAGTTAAGGTAGAGAATGAAACCCATCAGGACCCGCGTAGTCAAGAAGCGAGTCAAGCAGCGAGACCCTCTTATACCAAGAGTGTTCCTTCCTATTCCCGAAGAGAGCTTTGAATTACCAGATCAGGTATAGCAGGATAAGTAGTAATGTTGGGTTGAATAAAAGTTTTGTGTAATTTGAATAAAAGTGGTGTGATGAGGATGTAGATAGAATAAAGTTTTGTAACAAAGAGAGTTCTTAAGACAGATTGTTTTATTTGGGTTTGTAATAAAGTGTAGTATGTGGTTCTTGTTTTCAACTCAAACCTTAAAAGATCCTGAGTAGTAATAGTTCAGGGTAATTATTATTTTTATATTCCGCTTGTGCAGGTTTGGTTTGTAGTTGTTAATAATGCCCCAAATCTATACCCCGGATTTGGAGGGTATTATAGTTGGCATCAGAGCTTAGGATTGACCTTTGAAAACAAGAACGTTAGGATTAAGATAAGATAGGAAAATTAGATAGGATAGAAATAAGAGTGTTAGGATTGTCTGTTTATGTGATTAGAGGTTATGATTTTAGGAATGTGGTTTGATTTGTTTTTGTGTTATTATTGTTATGTATATTAGATGGCTTCTTCGTCGTAGCGGACTGAGTCAGACCCAGTAGCAGCACCAGTTCTAGCCCCAGTATCAGTACAGATGTTTCCTCCATTGCCACCACCTCCACCATTACCACCTGGACCAGTGCTAGAGATACCACCTCCACCAGAGGTACCAGACTTTGTTGATTATTTTCCTTATTTTGAGCCGGAGATGCCTGACTTTCCACCTTTGGAGTTACCGATGTTTGATGTTCCTGATATGATTGATCTTCCACAGTGGGATGACCTAGAGCCGCAGATTCCAGTACCGCAGCCTGAGATTCCAGATATTCCACAAATGGAGCCAGAGGCAGAGCCACCAGTGTATGTACCTATGGAGCATCCTGTCTTATTCCCTGCCCCATTAGCTATTTATGCCCCTATTCCTGGAGTATATCAGTTTCCACAACCAGAGTTTATGGATGAGATAGTGGTAGATGGGTCGTAACCTTCTCGAGGGTCTAGCACGGATCTTCATGAGCATCATACAGTGACTTACCAGCATTTTCAGGCGGAGAGAGAGGAGAGGATTCAATGGCAGAACCAGTGCAGAGAGATCCTTGGATTGTTTGAGACGCAGGTAGATGGTCCCGTCCGAGCATTACGATCAGATTACATACTGAGGGAGAGGTTACGTCAGATTCACCGAATTAGTTCTCAACAGCTTATGGATCCGAGACAGCAGGATATTAGTGCAGAGACAGCATATCGTAGAGCATTGGGACTTATCGAGGCAGTGCTAGAGGCGTTGCAGGAGGAGTTGAGTCACGTGCCACCAGGATTCTGAGACTAGCAGATAGAGGAGTGTTGTATCATGTATATTTTTGTAGATAGAGGCAGCATAGTATTGTATGACTAGTTTGTATGAGTGTAGCTATTAACTTTGACTGATAGTAGTAGTAGTACGACTGATATATCATAGGCTTTTGTATCAAGCACTGACACCTGCAGCTGGTGTTCTACCTATATATATATATGAGATGGTCTTTTGCACATTTTCTTTATTTTATTTCCAGTCATTTAAGCATTTACATTTATTTTCATTATTTTACAGTTGCATATTTACAAATGTTGTTTTATTTACGACCATGTTGTACCCTTTAAGTTTTCAAAAAGATTTTAAAGTATTTTATAAAGGGGATTTATTTATACATCATATTGTTTTATTTATTTGAATATTTACTAAATTATTTATTTTCCCATATCAACTGTTTTAATACTGTTTTAATATTATAAAGATTATTTTTATTCCATAACACCTGTTTAATATACTGTTATTAAAAGGAACCCATTATTTTATTACCAGAAAGATGGCACCTAAAAGAAAAGCACAACCCGACTCATCAAATGGAAATACCGAGGGCCAAAACAATAATAACCAGATGAATCAGATGTTTAATCTTATGCAATAATAGATGTTGATGATGCAACAACAAATGCAGCAGCAACAGCAGCAGTTCCAACAACAGATGTTACAGCAAGCCGCTCATCCAGGACATCAAGTACCACCAACATCACCTACGGTTACTTTCAAGCAATTTCAGTCGGTAAAGCCTCCGGAATTTACGGGTTCCATAGATCCTACAAAGGCGAGAGCTTGGTTGAAAGAGATAGAAAAGGCTTTTTCGTTGGTGAAAGTTGAGGAAGAACAGAAGACGGATTTTGCAAGCTACTTTCTAAAAGGCGAAGCCAATTACTGGTGGGAATCGAAGAAAGCTTTGGAAGGAGAAGGCGTGGTGACCTGGGATAGATTCACTGATCTTTTCTTGGAGAAATACTTTCCTCGCTTTATGAAGAACCAGATGGAGATCAAGTTCCTGGAGCTGAAACAAGACAACTTATCAGTTGCGAATTACGAGACCAAGTTCACTGAATTGGCTAGATTTGTTCCTGAGCAAGTGGATACTGAGGAGAAGCGGGCCAAGAGATTCCAACAGGGACTGAAACCATGGATTCGTAGCAGAGTAGTTGTGTTTGAACTGACGACTTATACGGCTGTTGTTCAGAAGGCCATGATTATTGAAGGTGAAAGTGAAGCAGCTCAGAAAGAGAAAGGACCAGGAAATTTTCAGAATCGTTTCAACAAAAGGCCGGGATTTCAAGCTCGGGGAAAAGCAAACTTCAGGAGACCGGAACAAAACAACCAGAGGATGGGTAATCGACTTCCTGCCCCAACTCAGCAAAGACTTATTTGACCGCCTATACCTGATTGTAGAACGTGTGGTAAAAAGCATACGGAAATTTACAACAAGCTAAATGTCACGTGTTTCAAGTGCAAGCAAAAGGGACACTACTCTGGAGAATGTCCGATGGGAAGAGCAGAAGTCACTTGTTTCCAGTGTGGAAGAAAAGGATATATTGCCAAAGACTGCAGAGGAGTTGCAATGGCCGCTAGTATTCCAAGAGTTTTAGCATTACCTCCACCTCCACTACCACTACAAAATCAGCCCAGGGCAAGGACTTTCAACATGTCAATGAAGGAAGCAGTACAGAGTCCGAATGTGATTGCAGGTACACTTCCTGTAAATTCCATAAATGCTCTAGTATTGATTGATTCAGGAGCTACTAGATTTTTTATTTCTGAAAATTTTATCTCTAAGATAGACTGTGAGGTTCAGTGGTTAGATGAAGTGTTAGTCACAAAATTAGCAAATGATGATCAGGTTACAGTAGATCGAGTATGCCCAAGTTGTGATATTGAGATAGGGAGATGTCATTTCTCAGTTGATTTGATACCTTTCAGGCTAGGAGAGTTTGATGTTATTTTAGGAATGGATTGGCTAGCTAGTAATAATGCTCAGATCGATTGTGCAAATAAGAAAGTGAAATTGCAACCTGAAGAAAATAAAACGGTAACATTTAAAGGTGAGAAGCAAAAGCAGAAATTCCTAACAATGATGCAGATGAGAAGATTGCTACGCCAAGGATGTCAAGCTTACTTAGCCTATATATTGGATACCGACAAGGGTAATCCGAAGATTGAACATATTCCTGTAGTTTGTGAATTTCTTGATGTTTTTCCAGACGAACTTCCAGGACTTCCACCGGATCGAGAAATCGAGTTCACTATTGACTTGATGCCAGGGACTGTACCAATTTCAAAAGCTCCATATCGAATGGCACCTGTTGAAATGAAGGAATTAGCAAAGCAGTTACAAGAACTTCTCGACAAAGGAATCATAAGGCCAAATGTATCCCAATGGGGCGCACCAGTATTGTTCGTGAAAAAAAAGGATGGTAGTATGTGACTGTGTATTGATTATCGTGAGCTGAACAAGTTAACTATCAAGAATAAATATCATTTACCTCGCATCGATGACTTATTTGATCAACTAAAAGGAGCAGCATGGTTTTCGAAAATCGACTTACGATCAGGCTATCATCAGCTAAAGATCAAGGCAGAAGATATTCCAAAGATGGCGTTCAGAACGAGATACGGACACTATGAATTTCTTGTGATGGCTTTTGGATTGACAAATGCACCTGCAGCGTTTATGAACTTGATGAATCGAGTATTCAAGAAGTATCCGGATAAGTTTATCATTGTATTTATTGATGACATCTTGATTTATTCAAAGACGGAAGAAGAACATGCAACGCACTTAAGAATGACACTGGAGATATTACGAAAGGAGCAGCTTTATGCGAAATTTTCAAAATGTAAATTTTGGTTGAAGGAAGTGTAGTTTCTAGGATATATCATCAGTAGAGAAGGCATCCAAGTCGATCCAGCAAAAATTGAAGCTATTTTAAATTGGGAAAGACCAAAGACGCCAACTGAAGTCAGAAGTTTCTTGGGATTAGCCGGTTATTACAGAAGATTCGTTAAAGATTTTGCAAAGATAGCCACACCATTGACGAAGTTGACGCGAAAGAATGAAAAGTTCGAATGGAATGAGAAATGTGAAGCAAGTTTCCAAGAACTGAAGAATCGACTCTTAACTGCACCTGTGCTTGTGTTACCTGATGATCAAGGAAATTTCGTCATTTACAGCGACGCTTCGTATCGCGGGCTAGGATGTGTTTTGATGCAACATGGAAATGTGATCGCGTATGCTTCTAGACAGCTAAAGCCGCATGAACAGAAATATCCGACGCATGATCTTGAACTAGCAGCAATTGTGTTCGCACTGAAGCTTTGGAGACATTATCTGTACAGTGAAAGATGTGAGATTTACACGGACCATAAAAGCTTAAAGTATATTTTCACCCAGAAGGAACTTAACATGCGACAGCGACGTTGGCTAGAGTTAATTAAGGATTACGACATATCAATCAATTATCATCCAGGCAAGGCCAATGTAGTAGCAGATGCGTTAAGTCGAAAGGAACGATTGAACTTGTTAACGTCTTCAGAGGACTTAATCAAGGAATTCGATAGATTGGAAATTGTATTTTGTGTACCAGAAAGTTCTACCGAAATGATTTACGCTATGACTTTTCAGCCAGAACTATTGGAGAAAATAAGAAGGTGTCAGAAAGAAGTAATGGACCAGGATATCGACAATTTGACAGGAGAAGAGATTACCAGTCAGAAGGATGTTAAGGGAATTTTTCGTGTTGCTTCAAGGATCTGGATACCTAACGTACCGGAACTGAAAGCGGAAATTTTGCAAGATGCTCATAGTTCAAGATATTCAATTCATCCCGGAAGCACAAAGATGTACAGAGACCTGAAGGAAAATTTTTGGTGGCCGAATATGAAGAAAGAAATAGCGGAATGGGTCAGCAAATGTTATACGTGCGAAAGAGTGAAAGCTGAACATCAACGCCCGAGCGGACTACTACAGCCACTAGACATTCTCGAATGGAAATGGGAGCACTTAGCTATGGATTTCGTAGTGGGACTTCCAAGGACGAAAGCAAATCACGATGCAATTTGGGTTATTGTTGATCGATTGACGAAATCAGCACATTTTCTTCCGATTAACGAAAGATTTTCACTGGACAAGTTAGTGCACTTATATCTCAAGGAAATTGTGATGCGTCATGGAGTACCAGTATCGATTGTGTCGGATCGAGATCCTCATTTCAATTCCAGATTTTGGAGACAATTCCAAGAATGTCTAGGAACAAAGTTGAACATGAGTAGAGCCTATCATCCACAAACAGACGGTCAAAGCGAAAGGACAATTCAAACAATCGAAGATATGCTACGTGTATGCGCAATAGATTTTGAAGGCAATTGGGATGAGCATTTACCGCTAGTGGAATTTTCTTACAATAACAGTTATCAAGCAAGTATTGGGATGCCACCTTATGAAGCTCTATATGGAAGAAAATGCAGATCACCTACCTGTTGGGCTGAAGTAGGAGAACGTAAAATTCTAGGTCCAGAACTGATTCAGCAGACCAAGGAAAAAGTAGAACTAATTCGCAAGCGACTTGAAGCGGCGCAGAATCGACAGCGTAAATATGCAGATCTATCTAGAAAGGATATAGACTACCAGGGAGGAGAGCATGTATTGCTAAAGGTATCACCATGGAAGGGACTCACCAGGTTTGGCAACAAAGGCAAATTGAAACCTCGCTACGTCGGACCATTTGAAATTTTAAAGAAAATTGGGAAGGTTGCATACGAGTTAGCTTTACCACCCTATATGCAGCACATTCACAACGTATTTCATGTATCTATACTTAAGAGATATAACCCTGATACAAGATATGTAATAGAGTATGAACCATTAGAATTTCAGGCAGATTTGTCGTATGTAGAACAACCGATAAGAATTCTAGATCGACAAGAGAGGGTATTAAGAAATAAGTCTGTGTCATTAGTGAAAGTCTTGTGGAGAAACCCAGTGGTTGAAGAATCAACCTGGGAGCTCGAGATTGAAATGTTAGAAAAGTATCCTCAGTTGTTTGCATAGTATGATTCTGAGGACAGGATCCTGTTAAGGGGGGAGAATGTAACGACCGAGAAATTACGCTTGTATTATATCATAATAAAGATAAATTATGTGTATTATTATGTGATTAAATGTGTTGAGTCATTAAACCCTAACTGCTATGTGTTACGTGTTGTCTGTTTTGATCCAAACGTGTTTTGGATATTTATTGAGTGTTTTATCGTAAGTTATATATTTTATATCAAAACCCGTACAGCTCAAAACCATGTTTTAAAAGCCCGTATTTCAAACAAAATCATTGGCCCTATTTTGTTAAAAATGCCCTCTACCATATCGCTATTTTGAACCCCTAGACATTTTACAAATTGACCTTTTTCGCGAAAAACGACTTTTCCGGACCCCTTCGGGTACCAAAAACCCCACAAAAATCACATTTTTATTTTTATATGATCATGAAATTATCATATATCATTTTTCTTTGTATTTTTGTAATATTCACAATTTTTGGGAATTTTTGACATTAATTTTGTATTTATTGGATATTTAAAAATTCAATATTAATACCCAAAAATTATAAAAAATTGGGGCCAAATATTTTTATTAGGAGTGTAATTAGACCCTTAATTTTATTTTGGGGTATTATTTTCATAAATATAAATACCAGATTGTGTTTGGATCTTTAACTGTATGTACGTTAACAGATAGGCTCTGATACCACTTGTTAGGTCACACACACTGTAGAGGGGGTGAATACAGTGTATAAATACAATCAAATCAAACTTTTAATATTTCAAGTAACAGAATACAAACTTTATTGAAACAATAAACTCTGTTACAGTATGGAACTGTTACCTCTCAGTGATGAATAATTATCACGAGAGCTGCTAGGGTTACAATGAATAATCTTCTCGAATATGATAACACTTTTAGTGTAAACCCTATGTCTGTGTTTATATACTACACAGTTACAAGATAATCGCTAATTGATATGGAATATAATTCTGCTTCCTAAAATATATCAATTAGATATCTTTTCTTCCAAGTATTCTATTCTTCATAGAAATCCTTCTTCATGCATATCTCTTCTTATGTTTATCTAGATCTTCTTTCCTTTAATCAGCTATTGTCCTTATCTGAACGTCCTTCAGCACTTAAGTTCTGATATCCATCTTCTGATGATTATCTCCTAATAATATAAGTACTGATATCCTTAAGTCCTGACTTCCAGTAAGTACTGATTTATCCTGTTTAAGTAAGATCTGAAAACTAAACATAAATCATATTAGCCATGACATTATCAAATATATCTAACAATCTCCCCCAACTTGTAAATTAGCAAAATATACAAGTTTAACAGATATTTGATGATGTCAAAAACATTAAGTACAAATGCATGAGAATTAGACTAGATAACTACAACTTACAGTCCTTAAAGCTTTACCAATATTTAACTTCTGATAACAGCTTCAGTCTGTACAAATATCAGAATTTAATCAGTTGTAGATCTTGACTTGGCTTCATCTTCTGATCTCTCTGATGTCAGGAGTTGTTCTGAGATAGTTCTTCAACAAACATCTCTCGGCATATCTAAGTTCATCAATCATTCTCCTTTTAGCATCTTTAAGCTCTGCATTATCTTCACCAATTTGAAAGATTGCAGCCCTGAGACCATTAATCTTTGCTTTTCTTATATCCTGATCCAGTCTAATCAAATAAGCTTTATCAGACTCAAGATTGAATTCCACAGCCCTGTAACCCAGAAAGGTAGTTATAATTTGAGCAGTGTTGGGTTTCATTTCAATTATATCACCCTTGTGATCTCTGTACTTTGGAACATATGTGCTGTCAGATTTAACAGAATAAAGCCTTTTCTGTCTCAGAATCTGATCCTTCAAATAATTTGCAGCACTTCCTGTCAATCTGTCATCCACTTGAAGTAAGAATAGTACATGCTCCAATTCTTCAAAATACTTCAATGGAATGGCATTTTACCTTATATGATAAACCCTACCATCTGTCATGAAGTACAACAAGATGTGTTCCTTCAAGTAGATATGGTAAACCATTTGTACAGATTCCAGTTGATTCAATCTCTCAGGAGTTGCTCCAATACCTGGTTCACTCAAGGAAGTTGGATCATTGGTAGTGTTCTGTATTCTTCTCTCATCAGCACTTCCCAATCTAGTTTTATCTCTTGCTTCCTTTCCTGTAACTACTCTTGCTTCAAAACCACTTATAGCAGTCTTCAAAGGTTGAGTCTGTTTTGCTTTAGTGAATCCTGGTAGGTGTGTCTTTGGTCTGTCTTCTGATATCAAGTTAACTTGAGCTATGTCAGAGGTTACTTGCTTCTTCAAAATATCAGAACTTACAGTCTCTTGACTCTGAACAACTTGAGCCATGTCAGAGGTTATTTTAAGAACTTTTCTCGAAGTCAGAGCAAGATCATCCTTTTCATCAGTTATTTCTTCATTCTCAGGAGGCACATAAACCTTGATAGGTTCACCAACCTTTTCTTTACCCTTGGATCTTGGATCTATCTGCGGTTGTGATTTAGCCAATGTTGCTTCAATATTTGTCCTTTCTTTTATCACAATGCCTTTGAGTTTTGGAAGTGTCTTTTTATCAGAAGCTTCAGATTTAGATGTGACTTTTTCTTATTTAAGTCTGGCTTCTTCTTCCATTAAACTATCCAAGTCCATTCCTGGATTTTCCTGAAGAAATAACTGTCTTGACATTTCTTCATCAAGATCTAAAAGTTCATCAAAACTTATCCTTTTATCAGTAGCAGAACTAATTCTTTTCCCTGTATCAGAACTTGTCCTGTGACTTGTGATTTCAGCTTTTCTTGATGAGAAACCTCTACCTTGACTATGACCTCTACCCATTCCAGAGTTTCCTTGATCATCCTTTTCATCATCCTTCCCTTTCAGTGTCTTTCCAGTTTTGCATTTGGACTTAATTACTTTCTCCCCCTTTTTGGCATCAGCAGGTAGTAGAAGAGAGACAAGCAATTCCACTGAGGCTTGGATTTCAGTAAGTTGAGATTGCTGAGAAGCTTGATTTTTCAGAATATCATCAATCTGAGCTTGTTGTGTCTCTTGAGTCTTCTCAATATAAGCAATCCTGTCAAAGGTAGGTTGGAAGAACTTTTTCTTATCAATCTTTTGAACTTGTTCCTGTTTGATGAATTCTTCCTGAATCTTGTGTAGCTCTGCATGAGTAGTTGAATGGAGACCTTGAAGATGTTTAGTACTCAATGCAGTGACTCTAAGCTGGGTTTTGAAATCACCAGAAATTAACATTTCATCAGCTTTTGTCAAGTGCTCAGCAAGATGCTGTGCATTTGGAACACGGGAAACTGAGTTCCATTCCTTAGTCCACTCCTGTCCTGCAGGAGTTTCACTCCAAGGCACTGGTGCTTCTCTGGTAACAAACTTCTTAACAAGTTCAGATTTAAGAATAGTTTGTCGAGGAGCATGTCCTGAAGGACCTGCTTCATCAGCATCTGCATTTGGAGCAGCATCACCAGTATCTCCAGCATTTGCAGCATCATAACTTACAGAATCAGAATATTCTGATAGAACAATAGTGTGAGTAGCAATGGAGGCTTCAGCATCCTCTAATTACTGATCTGGTTCCAAGTTCTGATCAACAGCCATATCCTGATGCTCATCTATAATCTAATCATCAGCATCTAGATGCAGATAAGGTGTAGTAGATAATTCTGGAGTTTGAACAGCATCAGTAACAGGTGTTGTTGATGGATTAGTTGCTGTTGGAGCTTCTAAGAGAATTACTTCAGGCACAACCAAGGTCTGAATATCAATATCAGCACTTGTGCCTGGATCAACAGGAGATACAGATTTTTGAACAGGAGACACAGATGGTGTGTTGGCCTTTTCAGTAACAGCTTCCTGAGTTGGAGTTGAAGGAGAAGTAGGGAGTGGAGCAAATTCCTTTTCTTGTGAGATCAGAGATTCCTGATCCCCTTCCTTAGCTGCTGCTTCTTCATCATCTGAAACTGGCCTTTTTGCCCTCTGTTTCTTGTATCTCTTTATAGATATGGATTCCTTGGGAGTTTCAGGAACAGTCATTCTTCTAAGCCTCTTGAGAAGCCTAGAGCCCCCAATTCCAGAATCCTTCTGAGAAGTCACTTTCTCAGCTTCTTTAACAACAGGTTCTGAAGAAGGAACCTGTTCCTCAGTATCAGATTCATCTCTCAAAGCAATCTTCCTTCTCTTTTGAGGTGTTTGAGGAACAGTCTTTGTCCTCTTTGGCTTGGAAGATGAAGGCTTCACATTAGGTGCTGAGGATGAGGGTTGAATTGTCTGTGAAGTGGAGAGATAGGATTTGATATATTGCCTGAGGGTTGGTTGAGTAGAATGAGTGGTATGTTCTGATGGTTGTTGTGATGTTTGGGAGGTGGTGGTTGGTTGGACATCAGAATAAACAGATCTATAGGAATCAGGATCAGCATTTACTAAGATCTATTTTACAGACTGAGGAATCTGTAAAGGTCTAACCACTGGTTTCTTAGTGTCAGCATTTACTAGGTCATTAAAGTATCATTTTGCAACCTTAAAAGGTGGAGTTAAGGAACTGACTAAGTGAGATTCATCAGTACAAAAAGTATATATAAGTTGACAAAATCTAGCAAAGTAGACAACATTCCTATCCTCTGTCATCCTATCCCCAATAAAACCTATTATAGCCGTTGCAAAATCAAAAATGAGTTTGGTTTATGATGGCATACCCGATGTGCTGACTCATTATGGGGATGGCATCAAAATTCGAACACTTGTTCCCAAAAGCTTTAGTGATGCAGTCGAAGAAGAAGCTCCATTCTCTTCTGATATGAGCCCGTTTCAACTGCCCAAGCTTTGCCAAACTCTGTTCATACCCCAAACTGGCCATTAACTCCTGAAGAGCCGATTCCTCTGGAATTGAAAAAGTACATCCTTCTGGGAGATGTAGAGCCTTGCATATTGTACCAGGAGTGACTGCATATGAAGAATCACCCACTTCAAAAACAATCCTAGGAGTACCATTGGACCACCATTATCAAAGTTTCCAGTCCTCCAAAGTGTCAGAACTTGTTGGCTTGAGAATACTGAAGGTTGGGTCAAAGCATACCCGATTTTACTGTGTGCAAGAAGATCTTGCACAAAATGCAATTCAGACGGAGCTTCAGCATTATCAAGAATTGCAGTATAGTTGTTTGGAACAAATTTTTCTCCATCAATGATTAAATCCATAGGTGCCATGAAATGAATCGAGATGTATAAGTGCCTGTTAGGTGTTTGATAGAATGTCTATATGAAAAACAATGTTAGGAGAAGAAAGAGAGTAAAAGCAATTAGAGAGAAAAAGTGTGAAAGGAAATAAAAGATTAAAAAATCTTCTCTCTGTCTTACTTATACTTTTGAAAAAAAATGTAACCGTTGGACACCTGTCAGACATGCAGTAAAAACGAATAGTTAATGGGCACGAGAAAACAGTAATCATTACTTACCCACTTGCAGTTTTTCAAGGAAAAACCGTTCCACTTACCCAGTTATTCCATTAATCAAGGTGAATCAGTTTTAATTCAAAATTGAAACTGTTCCCACTTATTTAATTATTTTTCACTGCAACATCAATATTCTGAAAAAAAATCGAGTGAAAATGACCATTATAAATCGAACGAGCAATTACTGATAAAATAAAATCATAACTTAAGTTAAAACAAAATTTATATGGTCATCAGAATATGAATATGTACCAGGATTTATCAATACATGACAAAATATCTCAGAGACAGGATCTTGAAACAAAAACAAATTTCATTAATATATCAAGAGAATACATTCATGAAATTTAAATTACATCAGAACTTGTACAAGATTTCCCTAAGCTGCTAAACCTAACGTAAACAGTCTTAGTCCTAGCTCAAGAAGCAGGGCAAGGCTGATGATGAAGAAAAATAGGAAGAAGAAAATAAATTATTTCTTCTTCCTACTCTCGACAAATAGAATAGCGAGTCGAATGATTCGCTCTTGCTGGCAGAGAGCTTCCAGCCTTTCCTCCTCCAATCGCTCCAGATGGCAATGGTAGTCCATGTAGAAGAAAAGGAGGTGGGTGAGAACCTCCTGGGGAACGGAGTCCCATATCTCATCAGGAATGGCAGTGACGTGCCATTCCTGCTGCCAATCGGCACAGCTCAGCTCCATGTTGAAAGTTTCGTAATTCAAAAACATATTGTAATTGACCATGGTGTTTTTGATAGAAAAAGTATGAAGGTGAGTTTGTGATAAAAGAGTTGATGGGAAGGCTGATGTGAAGTGGTTGTTTATATAGGCAAGAGAATTCCAGGAGACGCAAAGAAATTTAATGCTGACAGGTGGAATTAATTCTACCTCGTCTCCCCAGACTTGGAAAAAGAAAAACATTCATTGGAAAGAGAAATCATGGTTTAATGTGCACAAGAAGCAAGTAAAAGTTGACTGTTCATGTACGAGTACCACTATCACTAACTATAGTGACTATTAATCTTCCACTTCAACAGTATTCTGGTTTAAACTGAGACTGTTGTCAAATTTTATCCAAAAATAAGTCAAGTAAAGAATCAGACTGTAATATCAGAACTTAGACTTATATCAGAACTTAACAGTCATCAGAACATAATTTCTTGACTCGAAAAAGGAATGCCTATTTTAGTAAGTCCTCACACAAATTCTGATTTATATTCTTCAGAACTTAATCATCAGAACATGCAATCAGAACTTGTCCTCAGAATTTGTACAATGTGATACAATGACTGTTCATCTAAAACAATATAGATCCCCACAGTGATTTTCATCATTCATATGGAGTGGTTAGTGTGTGCATTAAGCTAAATATCAGACAAAGAGAAAAGTCTGATTCACTTCAGTACATCTTAGAAATAAGGCATAACTAAAACATTACTAAAAACCTGTCAATATTCTGAAACCTACTATTGAATGAATTCATGCTTGAGTCCACCTTAACTATTTTGTGCTAATTTTATGCATCTTTTTAAATTCTATTTTACAGTGGCTTCTCAGTATAAGTGAGTCACGACTGCTTATCAGAATTTATGCTATTATCAGAGTATTTCTCCAGTAATCATAGAGTGTGAAAAGTCACCAAGAAAATATTTTATTTGCTTTTCTGATGCATATTACTTAATACCAGCAATGCACTTGGGTCTTCCCTTCCATAGTTTTACTCTAGATTTCAAAGGAGTACCTGATTTTTAATTCTTGTTTCTTTTTTTTTTTGATAAGTGAGGTTTATCAGCACTTAGTACATTCAACAGATTTACTAGCATCAGAACTTAACAGATGAGTAGCATTATTCTAGTTTGTGACTTAGTAATAAGATAGACAAAGTAAACTCAACTAAGCTCAATTATCAGAATTTGCTTGTGTCAATAGATTTCCACAGAAATAATTACTTCTTACATGGGATCCCTTGTTTATTGAAGACTACTAGGTCAGCATCTATCACAGTTATCCTCATAGGATTGAATAGTTACATAAACAGACATATCACTATCAGAGTTTAGAAACATATATCAGACAACAGTCAGTACTTAAAAAATGAGATTAAATTCTGTAAATACTGATCATAGGGTCTGATGCATCAGAACAAAACTAAGCAGATTTAGAGAAAGAACCTCAAACCATTCCAAGTTTATTTACCAATCTTGTAAAAGTAGCTTCACACAATGGTTTTGTGAAGATATCTGCTAGTTGTTGATCTGTTGGAACAAAGTGCAATTCCACTGTACCTTCATCCACATATTCCCTGATGAAGTGGTACCTGACGCTGATGTGCTTTGTCATAGAGTGTTGAACTGGATTACCTGTCATAGCAATAGCACTTTGATTATCACAGTAAATAGGGATTTTGAAATATGTTAACCCATAATCCAGTAACTGATTCTTCATCCAAAGAATATGTGCACAACAGCTTCCTGCAGCAATATATTCTGCTTCTGCAGTTGATGTGGAAATTGACTTTTGTTTCTTGCTAAACCAAGAAACCAATCTGCCTCCAAGAAATTGGCAGCTTCCACTTGTGCTTTTCCTATCAATTTTGCAACCTGCAAAATCTGCATCTGAGTAACCTATTAGTTTAAAATCTGATTCTCTGGGATACCACAATCCCAGATCAGCTGTTCCCTTAAGATACTTGAAAATCCTTTTCACAGCTGTTAAGTGAGGTTCTCTTGGATCTGCTTGAAATCTTGCACAAAGACAGGTAGCATACATGATATCAGGTCTACTAGCAGTTAGATAGAGTAGAGAGCCAATCATACCTCTGTAATCAGTAATATCTACTGATTTACCAGTATCCTTATCCAGTTTTGTTGCAGTGACCATGGGGGTGGATGCACTTGAACAATCTTGCATTCCAAATTTCTTCAGCAAGTTTCTGGTGTACTTAGTTTGACAGATAAAAGTGCCTTCTTCATTCTGCTTGACTTGAAGGCCCAGAAAATAGCTAAGTTCCCCCATCATACTCATCTGATATCTTGACTGCATCAGTTTGACAAACTTCTTGCAAAGTCTGTCATTTGTAGACCCAAAAATGATATCATCAACATAAATCTGGACCAGAAGTAAGTCCTTTCCATGGTTGAGATAGAACAGTGTTTTGTCTATACTCCCTCTGTTAAATCCACTTTCTAGAAGAAACTGAGCTAAGGTCCCATGTCATGCTCTAGGAGCTTGCTTAAGTCCATAAAGTGCTTTATCAAGCCTGTAGACATAATCTGGATGTTTGGAATCTACAAAGCCTGGAGGTTGTTCAACATATACTTCCTCCTCCAATTCTCCATTGAGAAAAGCACTTTTCACATCCATTTGAAAGACAGTAAACTTTTTGTGAGCAGCATAAGCCAAAAATATCCTTATGGTTTCTAACCTAGCAACTGGTGCAAATGTTTCATCATAATCAATTCCCTCTTGTTGAGAATATCCTTTTGCAACCAGCCTTGCCTTATTCCTTGTAATTATGCCATCACTGTCAGTTTAATTTCTGAACACCCACTTTGTACCAACAACAGATCTATTCTTTGGTCTCGGCACTAGGGTCCAAACTTTGTTTCTTTCAAATTCATTTAACTCTTCCTGCATTGCTTGCACCCAATCAGCATCTTGAAGAACTTCTTCCACTTTCTTTGGCTCAGTCTGAGAGAGAAAAGAATTGTAAAGACATTCGTTTGAAGTACCTGTTCTAGTTCTGACACCTGCATCAGGATTTCCAATTATCAAATCAGGTGTATGTGATTTAGTCCACTTCCTTGCAGATGGAAGATTTTCTCTAGAACTGGATGCTCCCCCATGATCCATGTTGTCTTCATTTTCATTTTCTGATGCTCCCCCTGAAACTATGCTCTCTGAGTTGGATTCTTCAGAATTTTGATTTTCAGAACTATCAGAACTTGGCTTATCAGAACTTGACGGATCAAAACTTGAAGAGCCAGATGTATGTTCTGATGCTTCTTGAGATGTGGTATGTTCTTGAGTACGCTCCCCCTGCATAGGTGCATCTTCCTTTGGCGTAGTCACCACAGTTTCAATAACATCAGAGTTTAATCCATCAGAGGTTACAGAATCAGGACTTAGATTGTCAGGATTTTCAGTATCAGAATTTGAGTCTTCATTTTCAAATCTCAGCTGATCATGATCAATAAAATCTTCAAGACCAGTAATCTTCTTGTCATCAAAAGAGACATTGATAGATTCTATGACCACTCTTGTTCTCAAATTATAGACTCTGAAGGCTTTTGTGGAAAGTGGATATCCAACAAAGATTCCTTCATCAGCTTTTAGATCAAATTTTGATAGTTGTTCAGGATGAGTCTTAAGAACAAAACACTTGCATCCAAATACATGAAAGTACTTCAGATTTGGCTTCTTTTTCTTCACCATCTCATATGGTGTTTTTCCTTGCTTGTTAATGAGTGTTGCA
Source organism: Apium graveolens (assembly GCF_009905375.1). Classification (NCBI taxonomy): domain Eukaryota; kingdom Viridiplantae; phylum Streptophyta; class Magnoliopsida; order Apiales; family Apiaceae; genus Apium; species Apium graveolens. The sequence continues at coordinate 99,638,076 of NC_133651.1, forward strand.
TTTTGAGTAAAACAAACAGTCTGCACAGCTTCAGCCCAGAAATAGGTTGGAAGCTTTGCTTCTTCAAGCATTATACGTGCAGCTTCAATGAGAGTTCTATTCTTCCTTTCAATAACTCCATTTTGCTGTGGAGTTCCAGGAGCAGAAAATTCATGCTTTATTCCATGGTTTTTGCAGAACTCTTCCATTATCAAATTCTTGAACTCAATGCCATTATCACTTCTTATGATTTTCACAGAATCTTTGACTAATTTATCCAGATGTTTGACATGATCAATCAAGATAGATGCAGTTTCACTTTTTGTGTGCAAGAAATACACCCATGTGTATCTGGTGAACTCATCAACTATGACCAACGCATATTTCTTCTTTGCAATAGACATGACATTCACTGGACCAAATAGATCAACATGTAGTAGATGATAAGGCTCAAGAATTGTTGATTCAGTCTTGCTCCTAAATGAGGATTTTCTTTGTTTGGCCTTCTGACAAGAATCACACAGGCCATCAGGAGCAAATACTGACTTTGGCAGTCCTCTCACAAGATCTTTCTTGACCAGCTCATTTATATTGTTGAAATTTAAATGAGAGAGTTTCTTGTGCCAATTCCAGCTTTCTTCAATTAATGCTCTACTCATCAGACAGATTACAGAACCATCAGTACTTATTGAAAGCTTAGCTTCATAAATGTTACCATGCCTGTATCCTTTCAGAACAACTTTGCCTTTAGCTTTACTCACAACTTCACAGTGTTCTTCAAAGAAATCAACATGATAACCTATGTCACAGATTTGACTTATACTCAGCAGATTGTGTTTAAGTCCTGAGACCAAAGCTACTTCTTTAATGATGACATTCCCAAGATTGATATTGCCATATCCCAATGTTTTTCCAATGTTGTCATCTCCATAAGAAACACTTGGGCCAACTTTCTCCACAAAGTCTGATAGCAGGGTCTTATTTCCAGTCATATGTCCTGAACATCCACTGTCCAGAACTAGGATATTTTTCCTGTTGCCCTGGAATCACAAAGACCACTAATGATTAGTTTTAAGGACCCAGACTTGCTTGGATCCTTTGGCCTTATTAAGTTTGTTAACATTTGCAGCGGATTTAGCATCAGAGTTTATGTTAACATTTTTCTTATCAGAACTTACACTATCAGACTTTGAATCAGAATTTACACTAGAAAGAACAATGGAAACTTTCTTTAAAGAATGTTTTATTTGAAAATAATCATAGTACAAACTATGATATTCCTTACAAGTATAAATGGAATGCCATAAACTACCACAATGAAAACAAGGATTTTGTGGTTTATATCTAACAGACTGACTCTTAACTCCTGATTTTGAAGGTAAGGAGTTTATGTTCTTATTCTTCCTGCAAAAAGAAGCCAGATGGTTAGAACTTCCACAGTTATGACATGTTTTCCTAGGAGCATCAGGAACAGGTTTATAATCATTGCTTTTATTCACACCTTCCTTTCCATTCCTATTTTTCCTAGGTGATTTTACCTTGTTTGCATTCTTAACATCTTTCAGCTTATGCTTAAGCTACTTCTTTGTCATTAAGCCTATGTTTACTTCAGCTATCTTTTCCTGTTTTAGTTTGTCAGAAGTTAATTCCTCTTTAACTTCTGATTTCTCATTATCAGACTTTACAGTTACAAACTTAACAGGTTTTAACTTTGGCTTTTGCTTAACAACAGGCTTAATTTCTACAGTTCCTTTATCATTCTTATCATCTCCATAACCTAAGCCCTCTTTCCAATTTTCACTACTTAGCAAATTTTGAGTTGTTCTGCCAGAGTTAGTCCAAGTCCTGATAATCTCTCTTTCCTTTTCTAACTCAGTTTTTAGAGATTCATTCATTTTTAGCACTTCATTCCTAACATAAAAAGCATCATCTCTATCCTTCTGAGTTTGATGGAACATAACTAACTCTTTTTCTAAGAAATCATTTCTTTTCTAAAGCAAGATTTTCAGAAGTTAATCTTTCACATGTTAAAGTTTGATCTCTATAACTAACAAACATGGTTTTAAGATATCTTCTCAACTCATTAATATCATCAGTGTGAAAAGCATAGGTAGTCTGAGGTACCTTTGTTTCAGCAGCTTCAGAACTGCTCTCAGCACTTTCTTTATCAGCATTTGCCATCAAAGCATAGTTCTCCTCACTTTCAGAGTCTGAGGTGTCTGTCCAGCTTTTCTTCTTTGTGACCAGAGCCTTGCCTTTGTCACCCTTCACGTTCTTGCAATGAGGAGATATGTGGCCTTTCTCACCACAGTTATAGCATTTGACATTGGTATAATCTCCTCTATCAGACTTTCCTCCTATGCCCTCAGATCTTCTGAAATTCTTTTTATCAGAACTTGTGCCTTTCCTGGAAAACTTCTTTCCCTTCCTGAACTTCCTGTATGCAATCTTTGTGATCCCTTTCACCATAAGAGCACACAGCTTCATCATCTCCTCATCAGCATCAGTCTCAGGCAAGCTTTCAGAATCTGAGTCATCACTACTTTCAGAACTTGATGACTCAGTATCAGACTTTGTGAAAAAAGCTTTACCCTTGTCTTTTCTTGAGGTAGCTGCCTTGGGGGATTCTTCTTCAGCCTTAAGAGCAACTGTCCTTGACTTCCCTCCTTTCCTCTTGCTTCTTTGTTCCATCTCAAGTTCATGAGTCTTGAGCATTCCATAAATTTCATCAAGAGTTGTTTCATCAAGATTGTAGTTGTCTCTTATTGTTGTTGCCTTCAAATCCCAGCATTCAGGAAGAGCTAATAGGAATTTAAGGTTTGAATCTTCAAGATCATACTCCTTATCAACCAATGACAAATCATTCAAGAGTTTGACAAATATATCATATAAATCAGTCAATGACTCATTAGCCTTTGAGTCAAAGTGTTCATACTCTTGAGTGAGTATTGTCTTCCTGTTCTTCTTAATTGTATCGGTTCCCTGACACCTTGTTTCCAGAGCATCCCATATCTCCTTAGCAGTCTTCCAGTTAATTACCCTGTTTGACATTACATTATCAATGGCACTATGCAGTAAGTGTCGTACCTTAGCATCCTTAGCAATTGATGCTATATCTCCAGCAGTATAATCACTCTTCTCCTTTGGTACGGTCTTTGCTGCTTCACCTGCAACTGCAACAGCGGGCTTGGTGGGTTTGTGAGGCCCTTCCTTGATTCTATCAAGATATTCTGGATCTGTTGCTTCCAGGAACATGGTCATCATCACCTTCCATATAGGATATTCAGATGGTCTCAGTATGGGAACTCTAATGGTCTCATACCGACTTTGAATTTGTGTCTTTGGTGGTTCTTCAGTTTTGGTAGGCTTAGTTGGAGTTTCTGTGTCAGACATGATTGTGTTTGGATCTTTAACTGTATGTGCGTTAACAGATAGGGTCTGATACCACTTGTTAGGTCACACACACTGTAGAGGGGGTGAATACAGTGTATAAATACAATCAAATCAAACTTTTAATATTTCAAGTAACAGAATACAAACTTTATTGAAACAATAAACTCTGTTACAGTATGGAACTGTTACCTCTCAGTGATGAATAATTATCACGAGAGCTGCTAGGGTTACAATGAATAATCTTCTCGAATATGATAACACTTTTAGTGTAAACCCTATGTCTGTGTTTATATACTACACAGTTACAAGATAATCGCTAATTGATATGGAATATAATTCTGCTTCCTAAAATATATCAATTAGATATCTTTTCTTCCAAGTATTCTATTCTTCATAGAACTCCTTCTTCATGCATATCTCTTCTTATGTTTATCTAGATCTTCTTTCCTTTAATGAGCTACTGTCCTTATCTGAACGTCCTTCAGCACTTAAGTTCTGATATCCATCTTCTGATGATTATCTCCTGATAATATAAGTACTGATATCCTTAAGTCCTGACTTCCAGTAAGTACTGATTTATCCTGTTTAAGTAAGATCTGAAAACTAAACATAAATCATATTAGCCATGACATTATCAAATATATCTAACATATCTAATTAATTAATAATTAGGTAATTAATTAATAATTAGGTAATTAATTAATAAATAAGGATTAAAAATAATTAAATAATATGATTAATAATCTAATAATTAGTTAATATTGCGAGTAACTCGTAGTCATACGAGTAGTGATTCGATAATTAGAGTTATCGTTCGAGCGATAGTTATTCGAGGAATGTCGTAATAATTATTTGTATCGTATAATTAAATACCGATAATTAATTGATTAACGAATCGTATAAGTACAATAATAATAATGTAATGGTTCGATAATAATGTGAGGATTGCGAGTAGCTCGTATTTATACGAGTAGTTAATCGTTGAGCAGATTATAATTCGAGCAGTTAGTAGTTATTCGATAAATAGCGTATCCGTTAATAGTATCGAGTGATTATTTGTAAATAATTGATTTAATCGAGTAAGTATTATTAATGTATAAATAAGTGTAATAAATAGTAATAAATCCTAATAATTAGGGATTAATTATTTTAAAATACAATAATTATTAATTAATTATTTAAAAGTGTAGTTAAGGATTATGTAATTATAATTAATAATTTATAATTAATTATTAATTAATTAAATCTTGTTTAATTCATAATAATTAAACCGTTAGTCCGATTTGAGCAAAACGAAGACCCCTAAACTCAGAAAAATGAAACGAATCCAATAAAAATAGTTGTAAGTTATAATTTCTTCCGGAAGAGAGTGGTTTGCCGATAATTAATTGTTCATAGGCTCTATTAGGGGTAGAATCGAGTCGAATAAATCTCGAAATTTTTTAATAAAATCAGATAGGGTTAATTATTATAAATATAAGTCTAGAATCGATTCTAAAAATAATTATAAGTCTAAAAATTAATTATGTGCTTTATGTGCTATGTGCTTTACGTGATTATGTGAACCTTACGTGCTATATCATTATATGTGTATATATGCGAGTCAGATAGAAATGCATGGGTAGACTGATAAGGTTACGTGATATCAATTCGAGATACACGTATATAGTAAGTTATCTAAACGACTATCTTTCTATGATTGGTTCAGTGTTAGCAAGGCAGAGCAAGCTAGGGACAGAAGGCGGTGGGTTGAACCAGGTTAAGTACGCGCACGACAAGTTTTTCCCCTATTGTAAATTCAGAATAGTGAATTATATTTCCTTTTATCATATCAGTTACCTTTGATAATCATTGTTCATATACACTGTTACCCAATTATTAATGCTTGTTTTAATTTCATTTCGATTCTTGATTTTTCCCAATTTATTGAATCTCCTATTCATATTCCAATACTTTTACCCTTGTTACATATACTCTTGTATATCCTGGTGTTGGGATATATCAACAGTATTCCGTTTGTTCCGGATGCTATACCTTGGACTGGATGGTTACTATACGGGCTGGGTTTTACCCAGACCATTATTTAATAGGCCATAGTTGCCTGAGTACTCTTTATGTTGGTTGGGTCTATGCAGTTGGGTATAGATCCGTACTGTATCCTGACTGATCAGCGGGTTATAGTGCATAGGTTGGTTCTTGTTTCCAGTCTTGTTCATTTGGCACTCGCCAGTATTGGCAAATTATTATCCTATACAGATTCAGATGGTTGTTCAAACCAGCAGCTTATTGGTTCACTTATTTCTCTCTCTTTATACTATATATATTGTTGCAGGCTTGTTGAGCAATTTTGGCTCATCCCTTTTTATTATTGTTCCTATTGTTTTACAGTTAAGGTAGAGAATGAAACCCATCAGGACCCGCGTAGTCAAGAAGCGAGTCAAGCAGCGGGACCCTCTTATATCAAGAGTGTTCCTTCCTATTCCCGAAGAGAGCTTTGAATTACCAGATCAGGTGTAGCAGGATAAGTAGTAATGTTGGGTTGAATAAAAGTTTTGTGTAGTTTGAATAAAAGTGGTGTGATGAGGATGTAGATAGAATAAAGTTTTGTAACAAAGAGAGTTCTTAAGACAGATTGTTTTATTTGGGTTTGTAATAAAGTGTAGTATGCGGTTCTTATTTTTAACTCAAACCTTAAAAGATCCTGAGTAGTAATAGTTCGGGGTAATTATTATTTTTATATTCCGCTTGTGCAGGTTTGGTTTGTAGTTGTTGTTAATAATGCCCCAAATCTATACCCCGGATTTGGAGGGTGTTATATACCTTGTTAATTAGATATCTATTCTGAGTATAACATGCAGTATTGACAGCCTCTTCCCAGAAACTTGTTGGCAACTTGGCATCTTGCAGCATTGTTCTAACAGCTTCAACCGATGTTCTGTTCTTTCTCTCAACTACTCCATTTTGTTGAGGTGTCCTGGCAGCTGAGAATTCTTGAACAATGTCTTTGCCTTTGCAGAATTCACTTAATGTAACATTTCTGAATTCTGTTCCATTGTCACTTCTCTGTCTTTTCACACAATTATAATCTTCAGCCTGCTTTTCTATCTTCTTGATGTGCTCAATTATGATATGTGGAGTTTCATCTTTAGAGTACATGAACTCTACCTAAGTGTATCTTAAGAAATCATCCACCATCACAAGTGCATATCTGTTCCTTGAAATTGATAAGACATTTACTGGCCCAAACAAGTCCATGTGAATAAGCTGCAAGGGTGCACTAATAGAATTCACAGTTTTTGACTTGTGACTAGATCTTTTCATCTTTCCTTTCTGACAAGCTTCACAGACTTCAACTTGAGCAAACTCCAGCTTGGACATGTCTCTCACTAACTCCTTTTTGACTAAGTTGTTAATTTCCTTGAAATTCAAGTGAGACAGCTTCATATGCCATAGCTTGCTTTGTTCTTCTGATGCCTTGGTGTAGAAGCAGCAAATACCATCCTTATTTGTTGAGTCCAAGTCTGCAATAAACAAGCTTCCTTTCCTTGCTCCTTTCAGAGCAATTTCACCAGTTTTCTTGTTGATAAAGGTGCATTCTTCTTTATTGAATAAAACTTCAAAGCCTTTGTCTGCAAATTGGCTAACACTGAGAAGATTCACCTCAAGACCAGCTACTAATGATACATCATCAATGACAACATTTTCAGAGACAATCTTGCCATATCCCATTGTGAATCCTTTGTTGTTGTCTCCAAAGGTTACCAATGGGCCAGCTTTCTCCTCAAACTGTGATAGTAGGGCCTTATCACCTGTCATATATCTGGAACATCCACTGTCAATGATCCATATGACTTTCTTCACTTTGCCCTGCACATAATGAGATTCAGGTGTGTTTAGTGACCCAAGCAGTGTTGGGTACTTTCTTCTTGTTAACTGATTTAGCAAAAGTAGAGTGATTTGTTTCAGATAAAATAGAGTTCAATAATTGTTGTGCATTTTCCCTTTCTGATGTAGACTCAATTTTTGCTTCCATAAGATCTACTCTCAGTTTGTGGCAACTTTTCATCACTTTTAAGTTGCAAGGGATGCAATCAAACTTATCACAGAATGAGTAGGGATCATTTAAATCTGCTTCATTGTATTTGCATGTTCCTTCTGTTGGCTTACTAACACCCATTTTACAAAGTGAGTTAGATGAGTTGTAGAGCCATATTTTCCACACTTCTTGCCAGGAACATCTGCAATATAGGCCAGATTATTGCTTTTGGTTATCCCCTTTCTCTCATTTCTATTTTTCTTCTTCTTTCTTGCATCTTCAATATTGGTTTCTTTGACAGGAGTCTTGGTACTTTGATTGTCCATAAGATTTTCTTCAGCCTTAGAAGATTGAATTGAGCTTGCATTTTTCTTTTCATTGTCCTCATCTGTAATTTCTTGCTTGATGATCAATTCTTTTCACTGAAGTTTACTTCACAAGTCTTAAACACAGGTGACCCAACATTTCTCAGCATTGCTGGAACATTTTCACTCTTTGTTGCTTTTCCTCTGTCACCAGTGTTTTTCTTTTTGTTGTTTAAGGCATCATAATCAAGACCAATAGCAATGTTTGCACATGGTTTGTTTTTCTCATGATACTGACCAACCAATTCAGATGCATTCTTGAAGGACTTCAACTTTACTTCACTTTTCTCCAGTTTTTCCCTTAGCACAACCTCAATCTTATTTGCACACTTAAGCTTGTTTTTCAGATAACCATTTTCTTGTTTCAAGGCTTCAAGCTCCACTATCAACAATTCAGCTTCTTGTTTTTCACTTTCAAGCTTCTCATTTAACTTTGGTAATCTACTAACTTCTTCATTAGCAGCAACTATGCTTGTATGAATGTGAAACATTTCATTGCTCATCTTTTCAACAGTTTCCTTATATTGATTCACATTTAAATCAGTGGAGGTAAGAGTTGGTACCTGTGATTTAGATGAGGATGATTCCCCTTGCTCCAAGGCCATGAGTGCATAGTTTCCAAGTTCTTCATCTTCATCATTTTCAGAGTCATCCCAACTTTTATCTTCTGCAATATAAGCTTTGCTTTGTTGTTTCTTCAGAAGAGCTTCATACTTTGCTTCAAGTACAAGATAAACCTTATTTTTCTTTTCCTTCTTGGGTTTCCTGCATTCTATAGCAAAGTGGCCTAGTTCATCACAGTTGAAGCACCTTATATTAGATCTGTCAACAGATCCAATTTTGTAACCACTCTTGCTATCAGAATTGTACTTCCCTTTCTCTCTCCAGCTATTGTCTTTGTTAAAGGATTGTCCTTTACTTTTGAAGTATCTTGGCTTCCTTACTCTAATGTTAGAGAATTTTCTAGCCAGATAGGCCATTGACTGATCTAGCTCATCCAGTTCGTCAAGAGTATAGAACTCATCCTTTTCCAATTCTAGTATGACTTGCTCCCGTGAATCAATTGTTCTCTACTCACTTGTTGAGGCAACTAGAATATGAGAACTTGGTTCATCATTAGATGTTTGACCTTCATTTACTATTAAAGCACTTGAACCATCTACAACATGTCCTTGCCCAGATCTCAATGATTGCCTTTGAATCATCTCTAGTTTATAGGTTTTGAGAATTCTATATAGAACTTCCAGAGTTATTCTGCTCAAGTCTCTCCCTTCCCTGATTGCTAATATTTTCTGTTCCAAATGGTCAGGAGGAGTAAGCAAGAACTTCAGATTCACCTCTTCAGCTTCATAGTATTTGTCATGAAGTTGCAAGTCATTTATCAGCTTATTGAACCTTTCAAACACATCAGTAATGCTTTCCTTAGGCTTAGCCATGAAACCTTCATACTGTGAAATCAATATCCTTCTTTGATTAGATCTGACCTCCTCACTTCCCTCACAGAGTATTTCAATCTTCTCCCATATTTTCTTGGCAGTGTCACAGTTAACAATATTGTTGTACATCACATTGTCAAGTGACTCAATCAATATTAATTGTAAGCTGCTATACAGGGAGACTTTCTCCTTTTCAGGGTCAGAATACTCAGCTGGATCTTTGGGAGCATAATGAGCTGGTATGACCATGTCTCCATCTGTAGATTCCTCAAATCTTACCATAGGAATGAAGGGTCCATTCTTGAGGATCTGAATATAGAATGGATTGGACATCTTGATAAACAACATCATTTTCTTTTTCCAAAGAGTGTAGTTAGCTTTGTCAAAGGTAGGAATTTTGATGCTACTGATTTTCTGTGTATTCATTCTTCCAAGATCTTGAATCTGTTTACTTTCAGATTTTGTTCTGATACCACTTGTTAGGTAATGAATCACACGGAGGGGGGGTGAATGTGTTTTTCTGATTTTAAGCTTTTCTTGAAAGTTAATGGTTGAACAAAGTAAATTAAATCTTGTATAGAAAAGTGTTCATGCAGAATATAAGCTTGTAGAAAATAAAGAACACGGATCTTCAAACTCACTTAATTTTTTATTAAAAATTAAGATGTTTTGCTAAAAAAATTCTAAGCTCTTTGAAGTTAAAGAGCTCAGCTTCTTCTCGAGGGTGTTACAAGAATTTTAATAAAAATTATTACTTCTAACTAGAGGACCAGTGCTAACTTTATATCTCAGTTAACTGCTGGTTTACACAATGGATAATAAACATGCTATTAACTTTTCTAAACTTTCACTTGTCATTTCTATTTATAGAAAAGCAAATCTTCCATTTCTGGTTTAGTATATCTTTGGCATCCCGTGTTTACTTTAATCTTCCTTTGTCAGTTAATCTTTGCCATTGATCTTGCACACCCTTCAAGCTATTTTTTGTAGACTTGTCAATCCAGCTGTTGGATTGTTTAATGATTGTTTATCTTGGATATTGAACTGATCTAAAATTTTGTACTTTGAAACTGTAATTCGAGATCTACAGTTTGATTTAATAGAACACTTGACATCTCGATAAGTACATAGGCTTATCGAGATCTCTAGCACTCCGTAATGAGTTTGGATTGTAGAGGTCTTCAGCTTGTTGAGATCTCTAATCTTCATATCTTCACTTTGACTTGTAGATATCTCTGAGTTCTCGAATAAATGTAGACTTGTCGATAACTCTGAGTTCTCTAGTGAAGGAATGACTTGTCGATATCTCCAATCTTCAGTTCTTCAAATTGGCTTGTCGATATCTTCTTAAGTTCTCGAGTAGCTTTCCTGACTTCTCTACTCCTGGTGGATATTGCTTATCCGTCTAGTAGTGGTTGCTTATCCATCGAGTAGACAATGCTCATCCGTCGAGTAGATATTGTTCATCCATCGAGTAGACACTGCACATCCATCGAGTAGACACTGCTCATCCATCGAGTAGACACTGCTCATCATTCGGTACTCTCTGGAGTTTGAATGACTTCTCAATAAGCCATTCTATAGTTCTTGAATGACTTCTCTATAACATTAAATTTGTGACTTGTAGAGATCTTGACTTAGAACATTTTTTTCCAAACAGATTTATTCAACTCCAAGCTTCTTCAAAATTCTTCTGAGGCATGATCTTCTTAATCTTCTTCCAGATAGAATCCTTAAGCTTGATACTGTTCTAGGAAAAAGACTCCAGTCTGCTTCTTTACATTTTTACAGACTTTAAGTGTTACAAGTACAAAATACAAATTTAGATAACAATACAACATACTTAGGATTGAACCCAAGCTTAACTGATTACTGAAGATAACTGTTCATTAACCTTCTACTCAGATCATATGTTCATTTGATTTGCTCCATACTATGATCAGAGATGCTAATGACATTGTTAGCTCCAGTATTAGAGATGTTAATGACATTGTTAGCTCCAGTAATCTTTGACATCATCTACTATATATTACACAGTCTGTAACTCCAACAGGCATTTAGAAGAGCCAATAACAATATTTACAACATTAGACAACATAGAAAAGAATTCCCAAATAGAATCTTGTTTTTCAGCAGCCCCAACAAATGCTAATTGTAAACGGTGAGTAAAACAATGTACATAATAAGCATATGGGCAATCTTTAAGAAATAGAGCATGTAAACCATTAAATGCACCATGCCTATTACTAGCACCATCATATCCCTGACCTCTCATATTATGAATACTTAAGTTATTCTGTGTGAGAACATCAGATATTTCTTTCTTACGAGTTAATGATGTTGTATCAGCCACATTAAAAATATCAAAAAAGTGCTCACAAATAATGCCATGAACATCAACAAATCGAAGCACAATATGAAGGGTTTCGAGCACATAAACGCAACGGAAACAGTTATTAAAACGTGAAAAAACCAAAATATTTTTGAAACCCACCGCAGGATCCATGCGAAAATTAGATATTTAATTCGTAGATAAGATTGTTTACCTTAAAAAGCTTTAAAAATTGGTTGACTAATAGAGATCCAAAGCTTGTTCAATCACCACGCATCCCGCTCTCGCGATCTACGCTCTATCGGTATCCATACGAATGCTTGAACTCAAGGATTGGATGTGTACTAGCACAAACTCGTTTCTTCTTGCTCTCTCCATCTTCTCTCTTGGTGGCTAGGGTTTTAGTAAAATTATTTTGCACACAAAAATCAGCCACACAAGAGATATTATATAGAGAGTAGAAAAACGAATTATAACTCTTAACTAATTACGAGTTATTATTAATTCGAAATTCCTATTTGTGTTATAATTAAGTCTCACTTAATTATTTAACAAATAAATTTCATAAATAATATTAGTAAATTTGAATATCATTATTTATCTAATTAATTAAGTCAAACTTAATTAATATTATAAATAATTCAAATTACTTTAATTTAATTTAAATTCAATTTAAATTAAATAATTCTTCAAGCATTTTTTATGTGTGACCCTATAGGTTATTATACATCATTGCTACCCAAGTAATAGTAATTGAATCGGTGATCAGTTAAACCTTTCGTGAATAATGTACAATGTAATATGATCCCTTTAACCACGTATTATAGATTAAACTAGAGGCATGTAATGTGTCATCCTCATCAATGTTTAATCCAGGTTTCCTTGATCAATGAGTAGACTATCATATCAAATCAACATTTAAGTGTAGCCACGCATTTCGTAGTCTAGCTCACACAAGAGGCCAATAATATCACTCCTAAAATAGGAGGGTTAAATCCCATCTAGTTTATTCATATTTCTCATACGATTCATAATATACCCAATGTCCACTTTTATCATTACCCGATCAAGGATAACTTTTAATGGAATCAATGTATATTAATTCTCGTATAGAAATATAATAACTTCAGGTCTATGACATCATTATCACTGTGAGAATTACTTATGACACAACAGATATGTAGAATCTCACATCGGGTCTGTCCAGTACCATGTACATTTACATCTGTCTGTGTCTTTGACTTTAGTATCACTATACCAATGATCAATGAGATGTGATCATCAGTCAACAAACACACCAGTCTTAATGCATTATTATTGTCCCTTAATAAAAATACTCGACCAGGGACCTTTAGGAATATTGATACTATTCTCATAATCTTATTTCTAAGTCACCTACTTAGAGATCTAGAATTGCATATCATATTCCATGGACATTTATTAATCTAACATTTATATCACAATAAATTAAGAATTAATAAATTATAAAGGGAATCATCGATAGAACATAAATATTAATAATTCAAATGTCTTAAACAAAAACATCATAGTGTTGTCTCTAGGGCACAAACATTACCAATCTCCCACTTCCACTAGAGCCAATCACCCGTGTATCTAATACTCATGGAACTAGTATGACAATCGTGCTTATGATGTGACAAAGGCTTAGTCAGTGGGTCTGCAACACTATCATTACTATGCACTTTACATTTATATCTTCTTGATCATTAATCTCATTAATAAGGTGATATTAATTAAGGACATGCATAAATAGTCTTCTTGGCTGTTTCGAAAGCATCAATATATTCGGCTTCCATAGAATCATCAATGTTCTTGCTGTGAACTATTCAAGATAACATCAATTATATTTAGACAAAACACAAACCAGGAATAGACACATAATTATCCTTGTCTATCCAGAAATTAGGTTAAGAAACTAGTATCAGTGTAACGCTCTACAACCAGTTCCCTATCTTCTCCATATACCAAAAATAAATTTGTAGTCCTCTTTAAGTACTTAAGAATATTCTTGAAAATAATCCAGTGACCCTCACCTGGATTTGACTGGTATCTGCTCGTCATGCTCAAAGCATACGAAACATCAGGATAAATACATATCATTGTACATATTATAGATCCAATTGCTAAAGCATATGGAGCTTTCTCAAACGGCCCTTATCATCTAATGATTTAGGGGCAGTTATCTTTTGAGATCACTATCCCATGAGACATCGAAACATATCATTTCTTTATCTCCTGCATCCTAAAATGATGCAATATTTTATCAATGTATGTACTCCAACTAGGTCGATTAATCTTTTCAATCTATCTCTATAGATCTTGATCCCTAATATATAGGTAGCATCGCCTAAGTCTTTCACCGAGAAACTATTTTTCAATCAAGTCTTAACAGCCTGTAGAGAAGGTATGTCATTCCTTATTTGTTATATGCCATCTATATATAATACTATAAATGTCACATGGCTCCCACTAACCTTCTTACAAACACATGGTTCATCTTTGTTTTGAATAAAGCCAAACTCTTTGACCATTTTATCAAAATGAATATTCATTCTCCTTGAGGCTTGCTTCAATCTATAAATAGATAAAATCAATTACAAACTATCTTAGCAAACTTTGGATCGACAAAACCCTCAGGTTGTATCATATATACATCCTCTTCAAGGCTCCCATATAAGAAAGCAGTTTTGACATCCATTTGCCAAATCTCATAGTCAAAGTAAGCAACTATTACTAATAAAATCCTGATGGACTTGACCATAGTAATCGGTGAAAAAGTCTCATAACGGTCTATACCATGAATTTATTTGAAACTTTTTGCCACTAGTCGCATCTTATAGGTCTGTACTTTACCATCCATGGCAGTTTCCTTCTTGAAAATCCACTTGCACCCTATAGGTTTTACCCCTTCGAGTGAATCAACTAAAGTCAATACTTTATTTTGATACATGGATTCCATCTTGAATTTCATGGCATCTAGCCATCTCTCAGAGTCTGAACTGTTCATAGCATCTTGGTAGGTGAGAGGCTTATAGTTATCCATAAGCATCACATCACCATCTTGAGTCAAAAGAAATTCATAATTTTTCCCGGGCTCATGGTGAATCCTACTAGATCTACAAATGACCTGTGTTTCTTGGACATGATTACTTTCAACATTTTGATGTACATCCTTATCTTATTCCAACTCTAGTTCAATGTTATCATGTGGTTCTCGATCTTCGTCTAGATGTATTATCCTTCCACTGATTTTCTTAGAAAGTAGTTCTCCCTCAAGAAATACAGCAGCCCGAGCAACAAACACTTTGTTCTTAAAAAGATTATAAAAACTATACCCTAGTCTCACTTTGGCATCCCACAAAATAGCATCTATCTAATTTTGGTCCAAGCTTGTCAGAGGCTAAACGTTTTATAAACGTTTCACCTCCCCAAATTTTCATAAATGACATGCTATGACATTTATCACACTATATCTTATAGGGAGTATTTAGAACCGCTTTAGTCGGAACTTGGTTAAGTGTATATGCATCCGTTTCTAGAGCATAACCCTAAAAACTGAATGGAAGATCCGCTTGACTCATCATCGATCGCTACCATGTCCAACAAGTTACGATTTCTCCTCTCAGAATCTCTATTCTACTGAGGTCTTCCAGAAGGAGTAAGTTATGATACACTATCACACTCCTTCAAGAAACTCTTGAAATTGAGGTTTAAGTATTATCTTCCACGATTCAAGAAACTCTTGAAATTGAGGTTTAAGTATTATCTTCCACGATCTGATCGTAAAACTTTTATACTTTTCCCTTGTTTGCTTTTCTACTTCGGCCTTATATTATTTGAACGTTTCAAAAAATCAGATTTGTTCTTCATAAGAACCACATATCCATATCTACTGAAATCATCAGTAAATGTTATGAAGTAGTATAAGCCACCCCTTGCCATCATACGCATTCGACCACATACATCATTATGTATAAGTCATAATCGTTCGGTGGCCCTTTCACCTGATCAGGTAAAAGAAGCTTTAGTCATTTTGCCAATGAGACAAAGATCGCATCTTCCGTATGATTCAAAATCAAACTTATCCAAGTATCCATCTATATGTAACTCAAAAATGCGTTTCTCATTAATATGGCTTAACGACAATGGTAGAGGTAATGTTTGATTTGAGTCATCCTAGAACACATAAATTGTTAACTAATTGTGCAATATTATAAACCTTATAATTAAAATAGAATAAAAAACTATTGCTTATTTAATTAAAATGAAAACCTTTCTTGTCCTGACAAGAAATTGATTTAATGTATCCCCTAAAGGCAGGCATGTAATAACAATTTATCAAGTTCTCAATCTCGCCTATATGGGCAAAATTAGGTATCGAGTTCCTTCAACTAGAGCAGCAACTTTTGCTTTGATTCTAACCCGATACCTGAAGCTTGACCATTTCTAGTCTTCTTCTTTAGATCTTCCAAACAAGCTCGACAATTTAACTTCCAATCATCCAGTTATTTCCACAGAAATGACAATCATCTCCTTTAGCAACACCACTATCAGGCTTCAAAAGCCCTTTGGGATTGACTTTGGTTTGGCACCGAATAAGATTAAATCTTCACCTTGCATGTCTACTTTCCTGTCCCATTTGCATTCCATGTGCGCATCATCAATATGGACGTAATTCATGCCTTTACCGTGTTATTTTCAGCAGTTCTAAACATGCTTAACAACTCAGTGAATGTTCTGTCTATCTCATTCCTTTTGTTCTTCACAAACTAAGAATAGAATTTGTTCAAAGATTGTTTGATCAAATCAAGCTGAGTCTCTAGACTATTCTTGAAACCTAAAATATCAAGGTTCATATACCTATCATCTTTAGAATATGTGGTCCAACCGGATATCATTCTCCCATTAATGCAAAAGTATGGTGCCTTATTATTGTTAAATCTTTCTGACGAGCCTATCCTTCAAACATCCTTTGAAGGTGATCAATCATATCATAAGCATCATTATGCTCTTGTTGCTTCTAAAGCTCAGCACTCATAATTACAAGCATGAAACATGAAAAATCAGTTGCATAATCAATTTGCTTCTGGTAAGCATTTTGTTCAGCACATGTTTCATTCTCAGATAGAAGAGATAAGGGAGGGGTTTGAGTGACATCCTTGAACCCGAGGACAATCCTCAAGTTCCAATGTCAATTGAGGAAATTATTTCATGTCAGCTTGTCCTTCTCAAGGACTATTTCATAGAGAAGTTATTTGTGTTATTTGTCATTTGATATCTACAATATTAAAATGCATAAAATGACTTAGTCTACAGATGATCATTGGATTATGTTCAAGTGATTATTCATATATATATATATATACACAATATATATCTCCCACTATTTTTATCAAATCAATAGCCCTAACTATTAATTCGGAAAGAATATCTTCTATATCCTTTCTAGTGAGCCAAGATCCATATTTCACCATGCGGTAGGTCAGCTTTGACTTTTCTCCTAAAATATGATTATTTAGGTAGATAACATGTGTCAATTATATCAACTATATAACTCTTGGATAGCTTGGTGGAACAACATTTGTTCATATTTATCTAATAAATCTCGCCAAACTCTACGCCTCTAAGTTCACAATCCTATTGTGGTAATTTAGTTAAGTCAAACCCAATAGTCAAAAGTATCAATATACTTTAACACATCTCCCACGATAGATGTGAGTACTTTGCTTTGGCGAACCCACTCCTTATCGATCTAGGGTTAACGTATTAGACTTATTGGAAGGCATCCGATCAACTTAATATTAACTTTAGGGCTTTGTTAATTTTAAAACGATCATGATCTCATCATAAAGAGATTCCCAATTTTTTCTTGAATAAAATACTTCAAATCAATATTCGTCAATAGTTTGATTTCTAGGTAGTGAGGGAGTTATAACGGTCTCGCTTAAAACCCACAACCTTACAAGTTCAATGAACTCGCTTTTGACAAAATCTCCCCATGTCAGAAACAAAGAAAATTTGTATTTTATTCCGTGTTTCATAAACACGAGAATCTCATAATCGTTTGTTCATTTTAAAATCTTGAATCGTTACAGATTTTATCTTATTTAGCAAGCATGGCATATGTGTCATATCTTATACATACATCCTTAATCTAATTAAGCATTCATCTTTATAAACTACTCTGCACATACATTCATCATATGCACATATATATGTAAAGTGCAATAAATAAACGTGGTTGGTTATGGCTTCATCCTATATGATCTTTCTCAAGCTAATGACAAAGATCTAGGTCAATCTAAGATGAAAAATAAATATAGGCTAACTATTACATGTCTTTTTTTTGTATTGCTTCCTTGGATGGCCTCCGTGTGGGATTACCCTTGATCTTCAAATCTTCATGTCTTCATGTACATTACAAGAATGAAATATGAAAACTAATCTAATGAACTTACAAGAAGAACTCGAGTTACATTCGAGATTTAAAAATTACAAGATTAAACGACATGCAAGCCGTATTTAAAAAACCAAAACCATTAACCTAAGGTCATAAGCCATAACCATCCACCATGCTCAATTAACACAAAATAACATGTTAAAAGACATAATATGATCTTAACATATCATACCCATTATGATATAATCATAAAAACCAAATATTGAAAAAATCAGAAAATTCAAAATTAAATCTATTAACATTAAATCGCAGATTACAGGGCCTAAACGACGTCAAACGCCTTACAGATTAGTCGTTGATAGCTTTATCTATCAGTTACGTTCAGACACTTGATTCCATATGAAATAGCGTATTCGTTCGCCAAAATCAGACACCAGACACATATTTCAGCAAATTCGCTGCATCTGATTCAGAATCATATCAAATACGATTATTATAATAAGAACAAACACAAAACATGTATATATCAGTATATATACAAATTGTATAATCATCATATGATTATACAACTCTCATGAATATCATATATTTAAAACATACATATATATATGCATATATAAACATAACAACATGTTAAACATACAAAATCGCATACATAACAGTCATGGAATATTGTATACATGTTATCATCATAAAACCAGTAAACACATAAACGAATTAAACACTTTTCGCAAGTAGCTCTGATGTTGTTGGGTTTCGAACACATAAACGCAACAGAAACAGTTATTAAAACGTGAAAAAACCAAAATATTTTCGAAACCCACCGCAGAATCCATGCAAAAATTAGATATTTAATTCGTAGATCAGATTGTTTACCTTAAAAAGCTTTACAAATTGGTTGACTAATGGAGATCCAAAGCTTGTTCAATCACCACGCATCCCGCTCTCGCGATCTACGCTCTATCGGTATCCACACGAATGCTTGAACTCAAGGATTGGATGTGTACTAGCACAAACTCGTTTCTTCTTGCTCTCTCCATCTTCTCTCTTGGTGGATAGGGTTTTAGTAAAAGTCTTTTGTACACAAGAGATATTATATAGAGAGTAGAAAAACGAATTATAACTCTTAACTAATTAGGAGTTATTATTAATTCAAAATTCTTATTTGTATTATAATTAAGTCTCACTTAATTATTTAACAAATAAATTTCATAATTAATACTAGTAAATTTGAATATCATTATTTATCTAATTAATTAAGTTAAACTTTATTAATATTATAAATAATTCAAATCACCTTAATTTAATTTAAATCCAATTTAAATTAAGTAATCCTTCAAGCATTATTTGTGTGTGACCCTATAGGTTATTATTACATTGGCAACGAATTTTAAATCTAATTTAAAATCATAAATAATGAGCGGCATTTAGTAATATATCATTGCTACCCAAATAATAATAATTGAATCGGTGATCGATTAAACCTTTCGTGAATAATGTACAATATAATATAATCCATTTAACCACATATCATCCTCATCAATGTTTAATCCAGGTTTCCTTGATCAATGGGTAGACTATCATATCAAATCAACATTTGAGCGTGGCCACACATTTCGTAGTCTAGCTCACAGAAGAGGCCAATAATATCACTCCTAAAATAGGAGGGTTAAATCCTATCTAGATCATTCATATTTCTTATACGATTCATGATATACCCAATGTCCACTTTTATCATTACCCGATCAAGGATAACTTTTAATGGAATCAATGTATATTAATTCTCGTATATAAATATAATGACTTCAGGTCTAAGGACCATTGCATCATTATCACTGTGAGAATTACTTATGACACAACAGACATGTAGAACTCACATCGGGTCTATCCAGCACCATGTACATGTACATCTGCCTGTGTCTTTGACTTTAGTATCACTATACCAATGATCAATGAGATGTGATAATCAGTCAACAAACATACCAGTCTTAATGCATTATTATTGTCCCTTAATAAAAATACTCGACCAGGGACCATTAGGAATATTGATACTATTCTCATTATCTCATTTCTAAGTCACGTACTTAGAGATATAGAATTGCATATCATATTCCAAGGACATTTATTAATCTAACATTTATATCGCAATAAATTAAGAATTAATAAATTATAAAGGGAATCATCTATAGAACATAAATATTAATAATTCAAATGTCTTAAATAAAAACATCATAGTGTTGTCTCTAGGGCACAAACACTAACACAATAGCCATCTATTCTTTATGTGATGCATCTATTGATTCGTCAACTAAAATGCAAAACTTAGAATCTCCTACTTCACCACAGATTTTATTTCTTACTTTAGAATCAAGGATGTGCAAAATATCTTTTTGTACCTTTGGAGAAGTATACATGGCATTTTTGGTGCATTTTCCAAAATAACATTCGAAATATCAACACTTAGTCTACCAAAAACTTTTATCATCTCAATAAGATTACCTCTGTTATGAGAAGTTGATGATTCATCATGACCCCGTAATGCACATGCTTGCAAACTCAAGTATCGAACAGCCTCTATAGTAGCTCTCAAGCGCAGTCTATTCTTCTTTATCTCTTCCAACGATTGACAGTTTGTGACCTTATCAATATATCTTATAACATTGGTCAACCCATCAAGAAATGCTACTGCTTTTTTATGAGGTGAATTATATTTTCCAATATGCACCAAGAAAGGACATCTCTCATTATCATTAACTCTTTTCCAATTCCTGAATCCATCAATAGTAAATGCATGTTGTGAAGATGAATCCTTTTTAAATAGAAAACACGAAAAACATAATGCAGTATCTTTTGAAACTGAATACTCCAGCCAAGTCCATGAGTTGAACCAAGATACTTGAAATCGACGACGTTGATTACCAAACTCAGTAGGTGGATATTGATCTTTGTGTAATTTAGGTTGACATGCTACAAGTCTAATATATTCACGCCTAATGTCATCACGTACATTAGATGGATACTTCCAAATTGGATTACAAAGACCCGGATCACGTTCAAGAGATGCAAGATCAATACGACTAGTTATATTTGTAGGAGGAGCACTAGGAGTAACTGTAGTGGTGGTTGTAGCAATAGGAAGATCATCACTAGCAACATGTGCAACACTAACAGTAGCTGCAGGATCAGTGGTACAAGTAGGA
This sequence comes from Apium graveolens, assembly GCF_009905375.1. NCBI lineage: Eukaryota > Viridiplantae > Streptophyta > Magnoliopsida > Apiales > Apiaceae > Apium > Apium graveolens. Next base: position 99,659,238 of record NC_133651.1, read on the forward strand.
GTAGATGTAGTAGTAGTTGTGGGAGTAACAATATCAGCAACACCGGAAGTAGTTGCAGGAGTAGTATTGGTAGTAGGAAAATAAGAAAACAATGTCTTTCTTTTTCGACCTTGATTCCTGTAACAAAACTAAAATTCTTTAATAGAATAAATTCACAATGTCTATAATTTTAAAGAGCACATAGAGACTAAAATATATAATTCCTTTTATTATATAATTTTCGGGTGTTAGCATCGTAGCAAATTTAAATTTCAAATTGCACTAATAATTAAAAAGTATGTGGTAATCCGATTATTTTCACTCATTCTAAGTACCACACTCAATCTAAACTATTAAAAAAATATTAATATTAAAAGATTAACCTATTTAATCTAATTAAATATAATGTATTGACAATTAATACTCGCAATTAATTACTTACATAAAATTTATGCCTTATATGATTATAAATTAAAATAGAACCTATACATATATATAATATAAATAAACTAATCTAAAAAATTAAACAATAGTATAAAACTTACATTGTGATTTGTGAACCAGGGAGGAGTCAGGAACAAGTCTCGGTAGCCCACAAATTGCTTTATTATAATTCTATAAAAGAACAAAGCAATTGACAACACAGTGGCTTCAATGTAGGAGTCTAGGGATTTGCTTTTTCATTAATAGCGGCAACACGCAACACAGGACAATTGAAATAGGTGCTTCTTTATTTTTTTTGTTTTTGGATCTAATTTTTAATGGGCTATCCAATTCTATAAAGTATAAAGCTGGACACAAGCCCACTGTCCGTCCGCCACTGGTACTTATATCAATACTTGATGATCAGTAAATGATGTCATCAGGATTTGTCACTTCAGTAGATATTCAAGGATGAAAAGGAAAACAGAAATTCAAGGCAGTGAAGGACTTTATCTCAGAAGCAATCATACATGGATAGGTTTCCTTATTGTAATATAATAGGATTCCTTATTTGATTGTATAGTTGTGTTATATATAAAGTACAGATTAGGTTCATGCTATATGCATTGCGAACATTATTATATCATTCGCATAATTTAGCAGCTCTTAAGGATATTTGTTCATCCTTTCGAGAGAGTACGTTTGTAATCAGTTTTAATCTGTTAATATAAAAACTATTGATTCTGTTGAAACTTTGTCGAATTATTTGTATAAACTGTATTCACCCCCTACAGTTGATTACAAACCTAACATAATAATATATAAAAAATCTAGTATATACCTATAAGTTATGATTATAAATTATGATTTTGTGTATGTGGGTGTATATTATATTAAAAATATGAAAGTAATTTTTAATAAAAACTTGAGCTAATTGTTAATATGTCGTAATTATACTTTAATTCATATATTTAGTATTATTTAAATTAAATTAAAGTATATGAAAGTCATATGTAAACTAAATATTTATAAATATATATCATAGTACTTATATGTATTATATATACTATTGATATACAATAAATTTTATATTACATTTACTTAAATAAATGTTTGGTGGTAAGTTTAACAAAAACGAAATAAAAGTAAATGATTAAGTTCAAACCGTGGTTCAGAACCGAACCAATCCATTATTTTATGGTCTGGTTTGGTTTGGTTTGGTTTGGTCTCCGTATTTAATTGGTCTGTTTTGGTTTTGATTTAAAAAAAAACATTCTTACTGGTTCGGTTCGAAAAAATAAGAATCCGGACCAAATTAATCGGTAAACACCCGTATCTTGTTGGACAATATAAACAATATTTGATCAATATGTTACAAATATCAAAGCTCAGTGATTAAGGTGTAAAATTGGATAAAGCTGAGGACTCTTGTTTAGAATTTGAACCGTAGCAACTAACAATCCTTATATCCGACCCGTGAATACAAGTCGAACAATAAACCCTCAAATGTACACAGGAATAGCTAGTAAACAAAAGCAGTCTCGCTATTTCCCGTTTTTGTGTTGAATCTTCTTCCATTAACCCAACAAGCAAATCTCAGAGGTAGCTTCACCTTTTAATTATGTATGTGTACTGTTTTACGTGCTCTAATTTAATTTAATTATGCTATATTACTGTTAACATACTATTTTGTTCGTTAATTAGGGGTTTTAGATATTACTAACCCTAATTAATAATTATTCTGTGTTGGTTCGTTACTATCCACACTTTTGGACTGTAATTAGTTAATTGCTTTGCTTAGATAATAATGAGTAGTCACTCCTACTTCCAAGCACTCGTAATTCAATTGTTGATTGTCACTCTTTTGTTGCTATTGATTGAGTTCATAATTGTTTATTCGGTTGCGTTCTCGCTAAATTTTGTTAAATGTTGATTTCTGCTAGGTGTTTACTGTTTTTGTATTGAATATCAGTTTGGCAGTTTGCTTATGGCGATTTCATTTGTGTTTTGTGCTTTAGTGTAACTCTAGTTTTTTTAAAACTACAGTAATGGCGGAGGAAGCAGTACTAGAATTTCTACATCAGAATGATGAGATTGTTGATTCCGGTCAGTTTGCTACTCAATCTCGCATCTCTCATGACGAAATTGTCAATGTTATTAAGAGTCTCCGTGCTTTCAGCTTCGTTGATGCTCAGGTCTTTCTCTACACCCAAACACACGTGCACACACACACAGAGGGAGAGAGAGACACACACATATTTTAAAATATGTTTACTTTTTTAGTTTTTCTACTGCGGTCAATGATTTATATTTCCTTGAAATTGATCTGACTATTGTACAGATTTACAGTATTAGGAATAAGGCCTTTATATGTGTAGATTTGTTCAGCAAGTTAATTAATAGAGTGATTTATTTATTTGATGTCTATGATGGTATGTTTTGTTGCCTTTTTAATAAGTTGAACTGTACTTTTCGGGAGTACGGTAGGATACAAATTATACCCAAGTAACTTGCAGTTTTTCAGCTTGAGTGTGCTTTGGTTTCATTGTAGGTTCAATGTTAATTTTGTGCATAATTTTATTGGTAACTATCTCAAAATGTGGATACGGATGATAATGATAGTAATGTTGTTTTGTTTTGTGAACAAAATATAAATACATAATTTATTTCATTTTTCATCATTTATAGTTACAAATTTTAATTAACAAATTAAAAACAAAGTTGCACAAAAATCATTGAAATTCGATGAAATAATTTAAGTGATTTTGTAGTAGAATCACAGTAAAATCACATTTATCCAAAATTATTTCACAGTAGAATCAAATTTAAATTCAATTTTTTTTCAAATTTCATTTGTTAAAAGTTTTATTATATTTAAATATAATTATTATTCTACATTAGCAACTAATTTGATGAAATTCTATAATAAAATCAAGGGTTCTCTACGGTTCTTAAGAGGGTTCTCTCTTGAAGAAAGGCCTATATATATGTTGCGGTAAAATTAATTTTATGTAGACCTTTAGTCTAGCATTAGGAGAATATCACTTTAATATGGGAAGAGTATGAATATGTTTTATTTAAATACCAATACTAAGTCTTAATATTTTGCGAGTAATTTTATGGGCACTTTTGTAAAGGAGCGGGGATTATACTCATTTTCCTGGTCTTTTTTCTTTTTATCTCCGTGGTTGGTTCTATTATGATATTTTTTACATTGTACTAATTAGATAGATCCTCCATGTCTCATTTTACCTCTTGTGTAGCTTTGTGAATTTTATACTTCAAGCTGGTTAATGTTATGTGAAACCTGAATTTAAAAGGTTGAATAATTGGCATAAAGTGTAAGAGATAATCTCAAATGCTATAATCACTTGGGATCAAAAAAGAAAATAACTAAATTAAATTTACAGGACATTAAACGAGATAGTTTGGTACTCACTGACGAGGGAAGAACATATGCTGCCACAGGATCCCCGGAAGTCCAGTTGGTTAATGCTATCCCACCAGAGGGTATCACTCCCAAAGAGTTGGAGGTAAGAAATTAATTAATTAGTTAGGAAGATTTTTTAAGCATCCCTTCCTCTCTCTCTCACCCTCTTTCCCTCTCTCTCCCTGTACACATATAATTTTGTTTTCAAGCAAGTCTTCTATTATCAAATTCCTTTTTAATTTAATGCAGAACAATCTGAGTTTGCTTCATTTAAATCCGAAATTATTTCATTTGATGGATTTTGTATTAAGTGTAATTTATAGTCAATCTTATGTTTCATAAGAATTTTTGTTACACACAAAACAGCTCAACAAGAATCTGAAACTTCTTAAAAAGATTATTATACTCATGATCTTAGTAAAGGACATTAGAGTGGTAAAAGATCGTGTTTCGTAGAGAGTGGGCTTTTATTTCCAACTATTTAGATGCCAGGTACAATCAGGTATGAACTTTGCTTCTACTGATTTATATTTGAGAAACTACTCGTTCTCACTTTACATTTACTTCCATTCTCATGTGCTAAAAGTTCCTCTTATCTATAAGATATAAAGAACTTTTCTATATACAAACTGAATGCAAGTTTTTAGGAATACTATTTGTTGTCTACTTGCATCATCTTATTTAGTTATAAATTTGACTGGTCAACTATTGATGGTGTTCTTTTTAATGCAGAACAAGGTGGGCTCTCAAATTTTCAAGATAGGGCGGCAATATGTCCTTAAAAATAAATGGGCAGAGATGGGAAAATCATTAGTGACAAGGAAGGTAAGATAGTCGAGGATTTTATAGATAAATATTATTATGTAAATTCTTGGTTTCTTTTTAGCAGATTAGGTATCAGTTTAAAGAAGATAATCTTATTATAGCACGGAAAACTTTAGATATGCAACCCTTGTTTTGCTTATAGCTGTTGAACGTTAGTAATGAAAAATATTGAGTCGACTGTTTTTTTCCAGCACCCTTTTGGACCAATTTTTAATCTTCGCCGCTGTTTCATTACAGACTAAGATTATCCACCTCTGTCTTCTGTTCTATTTCTTCTCTGAGCTATAGACTTCGTTCCTTGACAAAACATAATGACAATATTCCCCGTTGAAGCTTGCAAGTTGCAATCCTTCTTATTGATACTGCAATGAGCAAATTTTCTTTCTTCGGGTGTATATATTGAATGTATTGATCATTGTCAACTACTGCACGTATTGCTAATTCAGATGCATGTACAATGTGATTTGTCAAAAACTGGAACTGATGCGCTAAACGGAAAGTAGTCTTCTGTATCTTCTCAACTAAATTATCATGGTAATGAAAAAAAAATTTAAAAATAAATGTTTGGATCAATCAAATATGCTGTCTAATGACATGATTATGAATTTTTTGATTTCCAAAATAAGATCGATTTATTCAAAATTCATTCCATATATGTGGTGTAATCATGCTATTGACTGGGTACAGAGGTTGTCTTGGTACAATGGTTGTTTACATGGTATGTGTGTATATATATATGTGTGTGTATATTTAGGGTTAGGGGTTTAGTTTAGGGGAGTTCTTAAATGGAGTACTAAGTGTGGAGTACTCTATATGTTCTTCAATATGTTTTGCAATATTTTAAAGCAGAACATGTTGCAGATCATATAATACTCCGATTAGTACTCTATTTAAGAGTACACAATTGAACTTTTGCTTATATTTATTATTTTTGTTTAGTTAATATTCTTGTTAAGCTATGTAGGTCGACACTATTGATGATGAAGTAAGAAGAATGCTAATGCGGATACAAGAGGGGGAGGTTTTGAACGCTGAGGATGTTGCTTCCCTTAAAAAAAGAAAACTGGCTGCTTCGCAGTAAGTATCTTCTTTTTACTGAATTCTATATCTAATTATTATGTAGTACTCCCTCTGTTTAAATATATTAGTCGTTGAACTATTTTGCACATACTTGATACTTTTAAGAGCTTTGACCGAATAGTTAAAATGTTATTTTAAAATTTTCTTTTTGTGAATAGAAGTTTTAGTTTAATATTTTTATTCACAAGAGTAAATTTTTAAATATTTTTAACTGTGGTCGAAGCTCTTAAAGATACGTGCAAAAATTCAAAAGGGTGATATATCCAAACAGACGGAGTATCTCCTTGCTCTAAAAGTTCATGTAACTGACATTAATCTTTCTTGTGGTGGTAACTATGTTTTATTTTGGTTCTGTGTTATGAGATTATCTGCAGAGTTTTTATTTTATCATCTTATAAAATTTCACCTTGAAGTATATGTGTTAGGCAACATAATAAATATTTAATCAGTTACAAATCTGAATAATTAGTTTGTGCATCAGTTACAGATTTGAAAGGGATGATTTGGTGGGAATAATATATTTTAGCTTTAATTTAGGGATTATGAGTTGATGTTAGGATTATAAATAAGGAAGCCAACTGTATGTTGGAGGTATCAAGGAATCAAGGAATAAGGTTAAAGGGTATTAGTGTGGAGAGTAGTGATCTCTCGAATATCACCTAGTTGTGTGTGTGTCCTTTTATCAATAAAAGAATCCGTTTATGTTCAATATCTCCTTGTACCCTATATATATAATATAAATAAAGAGCAGGCCTGGAAAGGTCCTAACAGTGGTATCAGAGCACTTCCGTTCTTGGGGCAATTGCAGGCGCAAAACGAGTCGAGAATCGGGTGGACGAAATTGAGGAGAAGCTGGAAGCAATGCAAGCTGATATTAGGGAATTGAGATCAGATTTTCAGTGGATAGACATGGAAAAATTTCAATCTGGTATAGAAAAAATACCAGATCTCGAAGTATTCTTGCTTTGGTTAAAAAATTGGACATCATCACCAAACGGCCGGATGAAGAGATTCCAGCAGCCTCTGGCAGTGGCAAAGACAAAGAACCACTGACTCAAACGTCTGATGGATTGCCACCATCAATAACATCCATGAATTTAATTTCCCGACAACTTGAATTGCCCGTGTTTGAAGGTGTGAACCCTGAAGGCTGGCTGTTTCGCGCGGAACGTTATTTCGAACTCAATAATCTCTCACCAACAGAAAAGATCAGGTCAGCTGTAATATGTTTGGAAGGTGAAGCTTTATCTTGGTACTACTATGAGGACAGTCGACGACCTTTCTGCAGTTGGGAAGATTTTAGAAAACAATTGATCGAACGTTTTCAATCCACGCAAGAGGGTGCTTTTCAAGACCAATTATTCTCTCTGCAACAGATTACCACAGTACGAGAATATCGTCGTCAATTTGAGGTATTATCTGCCTCTCTAAGTGATTTATCTGAATCAACTTTGGAAATCGTATTTAGAAAAAGACTACCTGATATACGTGCTGAGTTGAGACTAATGGACCCCATGGGCAGCCCAAGATGATGCGCATGGCACAACAAATTGAGGATAAAAACATGACCATGCAACTTTATCAAAGTGGCAACAGTTTTTCAAAGGAACAGGCCATCCCATCTGGAACTAATTTTTCAAGGAATGTGGCTCGACAACTCTCTGCAGTGCCCTCTACCTCTCCAATTCAGCCCTCTGCGAAGACAACAACTACTCCCAAATTTCGGCGTTTGTCAGAAGCCGAAATGCAGGAAAAAAGAGAAAAAGGTCTGTGCTTTCGTTGTGATGAAAAGTATGGGCCAGGACACCGCTGCAAGAACAAGGAATTACAAGTCCTATGGATGCATGGAGATGAGCTTGCAGTGAACGAGTCCAATGAGAATTATGAGGAAAACATCACTTGAGGTCACTATGGAGGACTTTCCTCATTTGAACCTTGAGGACAAGGTTTGAGTTTGGGCGGCGGGTAATGTTAGGCAACATAATAAATATTTAATCAGTTACAAATCTGAATAATTAGTTTGTGCATCAGTTACAGATTTGAAAGGGAGGATTTGGTAGGAATAATATATTTTAGTTTTAATTTATGGATTATGAGTTGATGTTAGGATTATAAATAAGGTAGCCAACTGTATGTTGGAGGTATCAAGTAATCAAGGAATAAGGTTAAAGGGTATTAGTGTGGAGAGTGGTGATCTCTCGAATATCACCTAGTTGTGTGTGTGTCCTTTTATCAATAAAAGAATCCGTTTATGTTCAATATCTCCTGGCAGCCTATATATATATAATATAAATAAAGAGCAGGCCTGGAAAGGTCCTAACAATATGCTAATTACATTTGATTGCTAATGTTTCTTACACTTCAATGTTTATAGGACATGGAAAGGTTACTCGGTGAAGAAGGGTCCTAAATATGCTCGTGAAAGGAGAAAGCCAGCTACTGATTTAACTCGAGAACATCTCCAAAGGTAAATTACATAAATGTGCATGCTTCAATATGAGAAACAACTAGGAATCTAGGATCCTTCATCTCTTCTGATTCATGCACCTGCTTGCAAGTCTTCATTTTTTTTGTGCATGCACGCTTCATTCCTAAAGCTATCCTCCAAGGTAAAAGGCCACCTTAGATGGTGCCTGCCTTGTGAAAACTCCCGGAAGCTGATCTTTGTATTCACAAAAGGCAAAGTCACCTTGCCTATTAAGAAAACACAAAATTCTTCTAGGAGTCATCTCCTTTGGAATTATGCCTTTTATCAATCCAGATATTACGACAAGAATAACATTTATATTTTGTTGTTATTTTACCTTCTGTTGCAATTTTTACGGGCAAGCACATTATGGGAATTTCATGTAGAGAATGATTCTCCTGTTCTTTTCTGGCTTTCAGTAGTTTATTTTTCATCTTTGGCTAATATTTGCGTTTTTTTGTGGTTTTATACATATTTTATACATACTGGTTCATGTATGTTGTGATATATGGAATTTTGTAGCCTTCCCCTTGTAGGTTTAGTTATTTAGTTTGATATCTGTAGCCTTTTATATCTATAGCTAAACAATAAAGAACTTCACTCTCTGGCTATACAGGTATAAGTAGGTTTAAATTTCACTGAATGGATTACTTAATTGAAAAGCTGATAGTTGTTCCTAATTCTTATGCTTCTAAGGGATGACTGGAAGAATCTGGAGTTCAAAGAGTATAATTTTAAAGCAAAGGGTTTCCCCGTGGAGGGTGGTCATCTCCATCCACTGCTGAAGGCAAGAATCATAAATCTTCTTTCTGTTCTTTTTTCCCTTATTTCTTATGTTAAATAATATTTTTAAACTACACACCTTATATAAAAAACCAAGTACAAAGTTGTATAATGCATCAATATTAGTGCACTTGTTGATGCATTTTACATGTCAAACGGATATTGTTTATTAGCATGCATTTACCTGTTAAATAAATTCTTTCTCATAGGTACGACGACAAATGCAGATGATTTTTCTCCAAATGGGGTATGTTCAGTTCTTTGTTATGTATATAATTGTTGGAGATTTATTTATGCAGAAGTAATTCGTCATAAATCCAGGATTGGTGTTCTTGTAACCTGTTAACTCATCTCTGCAGGTTCGAAGAAATGCCAACAAACAATTATGTGGAAAGCAGGTAGTTCTTCCTTGCTTTTTTCTTCCGTTTGGAAAATGATATTTTTTTTTGTTTACAAATGAAGGAAGGGCTCTAGATTGCTAGGCAATGAACTCTTTAAAAATGTCATAATTGCAGGAATCAACTTTAGTGTTTGCTCCTTCATCATATAACTTGTAAAAATCCCTCCGTCCCGCTGGGATGTTTACGTTACTATTCGCCACGCATTTCGAGGCTTCTATAAAGTAGAGTTTCATAATGTTTTTTCAATTTTTTTTGAATAAAAGTTTAAATATAAAACTTTTATTCAAAAAAAAAAATTTTAAAAAAATATTATGAAACTATACTTTAAACGAGCATTGAAAAGCGTGCCGAAAAGTAACGTAAACAATCCAGTGGGACGGAGGAAGTAAAGAATAGCCATTAAGAGAATGTAGTTTCAGCATGTTACCAAGGTAATTAAACATTTTCTCTAACCACATCGAGGTGAAGCTTCATCTATGGATTATGTCTTGTTATTTTGTTAGAATCTCCTAATTCATCAATATGATCTCTTTTTCCAGCTCTAATATTTCCGGTATAAAAATCATCTGTGATTAGCTTTCTTCAATAATTCAACACAACCAAATGCCCGCAGGACAAAAGGACAATAAATTCCATGACACCTTAAGAGTACATTTTTAATCAGTGAGATATACAAGTTTCTCTTTGACAGCAGTTAAATACTGGAGTTCTATTCCTATCAATATTAAGATATACACAATTTCTTCACCATTGCCAGAGGAAAAATGAAAAAACATTGTAAAGAATATCTGTCCAGTTAAATGAATGATTGAAACAATAACAAGAAGCCTCTGTGTTGATGATGTATAAATTTGCAGAATTTAAAAGCTCAATGATTCTTCTGTAAATTGCTTAGAATAATAGATCTTACACTGTAATCTTTTCTTGTTTGTTAGTTCTGACTATAGTTTCCTCCAAGGCTTGGTTATAACCTTTTGCAGCGCAAACACATTTGCTAATACCACAATTTTATTGCTTGCAGCTTCTGGAATTTTGACGCACTTTTCCAACCACAACAGCATCCTGCTCGTGACTCACATGACACATTTTTTTTAAAAGGTCTTTTTCATATGATTTTTTCCGTATATATCCACCTGAGTTTGGTGTTTACCTTATTTTAAAAAGTTTTCTATTTTCATAGAACCTTCCACCACAAAGATACTGCCGGAGGATTACGTTGCACGGGTAAAACAAGTCCATGAATCTGGTGGCTACGGTTCTAGAGGGTAAGCTAGCTCATATGCAGATATTATGGTATAAAGTCCCATACTTTCTTATATAGGCCACATTATATTTTTTAATTATTACTTATAATTGAATAGCCAGAAGTAATAATTTCCTCTTTTCCCCAACAGACTGCTTTTATCAAAATTGTGAATACTAAGAATTACGTTTATCCTTTTGATTTACTTAATACTGTATATTAACTTGATTCCTGCTTATCTATATTTTCTAATATAGGTTCATGTTAGTAAATTTATAGTTCTCTTTCTGATTTTCAATTGCTTTAGGAAATTTTTATAAAATTACAATTCTCTTCGTTGGGACTCATTTTAACCTTGGAGTTTTTATATTTTACAGTTTTTTCTGCATAATTAAGTCTTTTGTTCTCTCAAAGTTTGTATGATCCATCTATTTGTATTAAACTTTGGCTCATTTGTTCTGTACTTCAGTATATGTATTAAAAACAAAAAGTTATGCCAGTCTTTGAAGCTTAACATCTTTATTCAGATACAAAGAAAAGATGTATCAATCTTGGAATGTGGTAGAGATGTTGCAAACACTTTTAAGCTTGACTTACAATGATAACCATTAATCCTGCCCTTTTATGATTTTGTGTGGTCCATGCTTCGAGTGTGCATGTTATGTTCTTTTTGGAGGGATATTTTTTTACATAATGTCCTATTTTAATGCAAGAAACACGATGACCCAAGTCTCATTGAGACATTGTTATGAGTTCACAGAAGGGATATTCTGTTAAATTTTTTGTCTTACATTTGATTAAATAAATATCGTCTTTTAGATATGGATATGATTGGAAAAGAGAGGAGGCAGATAAGAACCTTTTGCGAACTCATACAACTGCGGTTTCCTCGAGGATGTTGTACTCACTGGCACAGGTTTGGTTTGGATAGCTTTGCTTCTAGTTTGAGTAGACAGTAGCATAAAAATTCGAAGTCTATGTCAGACCAACCTGATATATATATATATATATACTTTGTTAATATCCATGAAGCAAGCTTTTTTTGGTCGAAGCCTATTTTGTTTATGAACTACCTGTATTATTACTTCTTAATGTGAAGAATTCTAGGATATTGACATGTTTTTTCATTTGTGCTGTTTATAATATTTTGGTGTTCTTTCTAGTTTATGTAGTATTTTAAGCAATTTGATTTTAATTTATATGCCTAAAACGGTACTTGATAATTGCTACTATCTATTCATAATTATATAACAAGTATCCTTGTGGTCAGAAACCATTTGCTGGTCAAAGATACTATTCAGTTGATCGTGTTTTCCGAAATGAAGCTGTTGATCGTACACATCTTGCAGAGTTCCATCAGATAGAAGGTTTTTACTCCTCACCTCATATTATCTTTTTAAACTCTGAACTACCTGTTATGGTTAACCTTTATTTCCCAATTTATTCTGTCTGAAAATATACCCCTTCAAGAATTTAATTGTCAAGTAACCAGGCGGGGAGGCTTTACCAGGATCTTATATTTTGTTCAAACACTTCCCGTCACTCGAAAGCCCATTTATAGGCGATTAGTGGATCAAGGGGCCAATATTTGGGGCAATAATTTGCCTTAGTGTCCACATAAACTATGAAAATATTGGGGCTGGAAGGGAGTCGAACTTGAGACCTTGGCCAACCTGAGTTTGATACCATGTTAACCAACAAGCTCATCTAAAATCTTAAGGCTTTAGAAGGAGGCCTTACCAGAATCTTATGTTATATTTGTTTTACCATATTACAGAGGTTGGTATTATTTCACTAAGAAGATTCTAGTCACTTGAAACATTTAAAAAAGTCTTTTATCAACAAATTTAATCTTTTTTAATGTTCTAATAAGACGGCACTATTCGTCACCCAGGAGTATTCAGATTTGCAAGGTGGTCCTTATTGATTCACACAGGATTCCATTTGCCATGTCAAAGTTGCACTTTGCGAAGTGTCAGAGGGAAAGTTGAAGAAACTTTAGACAACACTAACAGACAATTGAATTTTGTGACAGAAACGTTAGATCAGTGATATTACAATGTGCCAAAGTACCTATTTCTCCAATCAAGAAAATCCTTATGGAGAATGCTTTATAGTACTTGGGAACATATGCGGGGTAATACCATAACTTGGCACAATCATCGTTCAGTATACTAAAGATTTCATATACTTAACAGATAATGTGTTGCTTAAAAAACTTGACAAGAATTTTGAATTAGACCTTCCCGATCATATCATGTACTTTTGGATTTGAAATTTTGTGTTCGGGTGCCATTCCTGGTACCTTGTCATTCCCAGTTTCTGGTTATTGGTAACCCTTATATAGAGATGAGATGTAACAGGACTCACAAATTGTGATAACATTTCACCAGCTGGCTAGTAGCTGGCACACTGTAGATGTCGAAAGGGAATAAGAAAGTTTTTAATAGAGCAAAGTGACGAAGGGTATTTTTATAGAAGAAGCTATTCTTTATATTTTTATGGGAGGGACTAACAAATGGATTTGCTCATGGGACCTAAAAATTTCTTGTAAGCACTGTTGTAGCCAATTTATTTGAACATTGTTGGAATACCTCTTTTACTGAATTGTATTCCACTGTTCAACTCTAATTTCATTTTTCCTTGTGTATCCCATTCCCACTAAAAATTGTATGATTTATTGGTACTTCTAGATCTAGTGATGTCACTAGTGAAATCTGGTGCTTTTAATTGTAAAACATGACCCTGTTTATGTTTCCTTTGAACATTGTATCAAATTGCTCTTATATTGTACTCTACAAAATCCCTTCAAAGATACTAACAAAATTGTCTCCTCTGTGTACCTGGTCTTTTACTATCATCTATATATAATATATTTCAGGCATAATTTGTGATCATGTACATGGTCTTTTGTTATCATCAGTATATATCTTCTTTCAGACCTAATACGTGATCACGTACCTGGTACTTGTTATCATCAACTTATATCTTATTTCAGGCCTAATATGTGATCGGGGCCTTACCCTTGGGGACCTACAAGGTGTTCTGCAAGACTTTTTCTCGCGTCTAGGTATATCACTTCTTTTTTATCTTCAAGCCCAAAGGTCCTTTGACTTCAACTAATTTCCAACTCATTTTGGCATTCAAAAAAAAATTAAGATTGATTTACACCAAGTTTTGTAATTTTTGGTGTACTTTGAGGGATTCTTTTTAAATACCTTCATTTACATGAAATGGTAATATTGTAAAATTGCGAGTCTTGAACATTGGTCAATGTCTTTTGCAAATCTTTTTCCAGGAATGTCCAAGCTGCGCTTCAAGCCTGCGTACAATCCTTATACTGAACCAAGCATGGAAATTTTTGGGTAATAGATAATCTATAAATGAATATATTAAATAGGCTGTATCTTTCCTTAAATAAGCAGATAATGATGTCATGTTGATGCCAGTTACCATGAAGGATTTAAAAAATGGGTTGAAATTGGAAATTCCGGCATGTTTAGACCTGAAATGCTGCTTCCTATGGGACTCCCGGGAGATGTTCGTGTGATTGCCTGGGGCCTCTCCCTTGAAAGGTAAACATGTATATATAAGGTCATGTTCGGCCACAAACTTTTTAAACACAGAATCTGCAAGTTTTTGAATTTTACCTTACGAATGTACAAATGCCTTTGAAAGTGCCAATAAGATACGGTGTAGTAGAATGACTTACCTACCCTACTGTTTAACAATAAAATGGAAGGGGCCTAGAAGCTTTGCTTCTGAAAACAACTTTTCTAGGTTTCAAAAGGATTCTGATATTCTGGCGTAGGTAGGTTGATTTCAGGAGATGTGTTGCAGGGTATGGAGTCGTAGTGATATAAAAGAATCGCACTTTATCCGGTTTCCGCAATCGTCACCATTTGTCATTCCGATTACTTCATCCATAGACCTTATTTTATTATAAAAAAGAGCGGTACATATGTGCCATTCTCATCTTACACACGTGGAAGTACCTTTATTATCAGATCGCCTTTGTAGTATCATTTCTTTGTAATGTAAGTTAATCCATGTGAAAAGAAATGATTTAAACACGGAAACTTATGTTTGATAAATACCCAGAAGCTCGAAGGAATGAGCATCATGTTATTCCAAGCCAAGTAAAATGGTAATCAATTCATTGCGACTAAGCTGCAAAAGGAATAATGAACTTGTATTCAAATCAACCATTTACTTAATTAAAAGCGTGTATTTTTGTATTTATAGCTGTCTGTTTTTATGCTTTTGGGTTGCAAATCTCAAATAAGCCTTCCTATCTTCTCTTTGCCCCAGGCCAACAATGATACTCTATGGAATTGATAACATAAGGGATCTCTTCGGGCACAAGGTATGGCTCTCTTGACAGATATGAACTGGGCAAGCATATTGATGATCATGTGATTAAACTTTTTCTATTTTGTTTCTCGCTTTGCTGCAGGTGGATCTCAGTCTCATCAAGAGTAACCCGATATGTCGCATAGGTGTTCAGTAGAATCTGCTCAAAACCCAAATTTTAACACATACTTGTATTCTTTTGTGAACATGAGGTTTGGAATTATTCAATGTAGTTCTTTAAAAGGAAGATTTTTACAAGTGAATTGTAAGTTATGTATTTTGATATAAGCACAAGGTTGATCAATAAGGCCATAATCGAGAACTGTTCTTTCACTATTAAAGTATTCGTAGTTTATTCACCTTGTAGATAGTGTGATATCGTTCCCAATTGAAGTGTAAACAAATTGACATTATTTTGCAATATGTACATCTGAACGTGCATGTGTACCGCAGCTTAATAATTGCCAAAGCTGCAGCAGAGTCATTCTATACAAGATTCAAGGTCTTAAACACAAAACGGTCTTGGTCTTGAACTGGTTATGAATCAACTACCATCTTCTATAGTTCTGCAATGGTATTGAGGAGTCAATTAACAAACCACTTGTATTATTTAAATACATCGTCATATAACTGGGATAGGTACAAAACTCTCATCCAAGACATAATCCAGTCAGTCAAGCACTGCCAGGTAAGTTTCCAATAACTAAAACATCTGTGTGCGTATGGAAATAACTAAGTACCCAATATGGGAGTCTTGCTTCATTTGCTTCAAATACCGGCAACAATTTTTTATTGTTCTTGGTCTGTTTGCAAGCTGTTGCTTGGCGAAAAAATTCAAATCTAAAATTACCTGAAATAACCATTCTAAAAAATCGCTCTTTTTTAGCTTATCGAATTCTTGGATATCCTAATTTAGTTGAGTATTTCATAAATAAGATACTTCATTGATAATTGGTATCTAGTATATAGTTAATACTTCATTCGTATCTCATCTAAACTTGGTCCAACTTTTCAGAAAATGTTCATTTTTGTTAATTTTATATAAAAAAATAGGCTTATAAATTATAACTTATACGTTGATAAATTGAAAGTCATTAGTTATGTATTCTATCCTACTTATTTTCTATAGCTTAACTTTATTAATTTTTAATAATTTAAAACTGAATATACATGTTTATAATTTTTTTTTATTTTAAGTCGTATTTGATATAATTTAATTTAGTGAAAAAAAATGATGACATGTGAGTAAATTTATACAGAAACTTATATAATTTATAAACGTTTATCCACTTATGATATTTTTTTCACAGAGTTATAAAATATAAGGAGTGTATCCTAGACGGGCTCCGTTGATCAAAAGGAACTAAAATTAAATTGAAGAAGAAGGTAGGTACTAAAAATAGAAGTAAGTTGTGAAGTTGGAAGAAAAAGGATGTAAACATGACCAAAACTGGGTCAACAAATGTCCCGAGTAATGTGGAATGACACCTCTTCCGTATTAGCATATTATACAGATTACAGATACAGATACAGTAAGTTAGTAACTCAACAATAATTAATTATAGCTTTTCCTCTCAATTTACCCCCTTCCCCAGTTATGGCGGATTATCCCATCCTCGGTTCTCAACAATCTTTCTCTTCTGTTTCTGTTAATACTACACCTCATAAGGTTCTCATTTCCTCTTTTGCACTATTTATTCTACATTCATGATTTGCATGTTTATTTCAAGTTGTTAGTTTTTGTATCATTAGTACAATCACCAACAAGCAGGACTTCGTTTCATGCTTTTGTTCTACATATGGGATTTCCTTGTATGAAAAAATCAAACTAAAAATGCAATGCGCGTGGACAAAAATGTGATTATATACAAAAAAAAGGGAGATGGCCTAAAAACATTACACGACTCAATGTGACTCAAATATGCATTACATTGTGCATTGATCTTTTACCAAAGATTTTCACCTTTCATGGTATTTGAATTATATAATCAACCTGATCCTGGTTTACTTGTACAGTATTGTGATCAATGGGTCTAATAGCCATGTCTGCTTATGCATTAGCTTTATCACCCTCGATGCTCCTTTTTGACACACAAATGTGATTTCCTTCCCAATACAGCATGGAGTGGAAAGAGTGAATTAAGATGAGAATATGCAAAAGGTCATGACACACACTTGTGAGAAGAGAGAGAAGTTAACTTGTCGAGTCAAGAAAGAAACGAGCTTAGAAATCTCAAAGAAAAGTTATAACTTATTTAAACACTGAATAGGGAATCTAGGTCATAGAAGAGAAAATTTGTTGGTGTAAAGGTTTCACCATCCGAGGTAGAATTATCCCCTTTTTTTCACTAATCTGAACATTGCAAAGTAGTTTGGGGTCTGGAGTGTTCTTTGTTCATGCTTCTCGTGATATAGATGATCAGGTTACAGAGCATATTAACGAAAAAAGAGAGTCGTAAATAGGTTAAGGGACTAGGAAACCAATCTTCTCCATAGTCTTTGGTTATTTGCTACATTGCAGACTTAATTCTGAGGTTGACTAACATTTTAGTCCAGGTATGAGTCTTATGACAAACAAAGACTGTATGATATTTCTAGTCTCTGTGCTTTATAGTGGTAAACAAACCCATCTTTCTTGTACTAGAACTCCATCTTGTAAAAGGAGTTTGTTTGTTGGTGCTTATGCTATGTATGATGGGCCTCTGGTCTGAAGCATATGTGTCAACTGCAAAAGATGTGAATAGTCAGCTGATAGTTTTAGTTCTTTTCTCCTGCAGATCAGAACTGTCAAAATTAGTAACCTTTCCCCAGGGGCCTCTGCACGTAATATCAGAGAAACTTTTTCATCTTCTGGTGAAATTGAATATATTGAGCTACACAGGTTTGTAAATAAGATATGTTTTCTTTGCACTAAAGTATTTGTGATAATGTAAACTTATTACACTATCCTATCATATACTTCTGCAGTTACTTTGAGCAGTCTCAGATAGCATATGTTACCTTCAAGGATTCTAAGGGGGCAGATAATGCGATTCACCGTTCCGTAATTTCCTATCTCAACATGTTTACATTTTTGTTTTATGTTTTCATTTCCCCTATTATTGGTTTTTTCTGAAGTCCTCGATGTAGTTTAGTTTGAGTTATGATCATGAAACAGTTACAAAATCTTTATTTTATATTATGCTAGAAGAAGTTATTCTCTGAACTAATTATAGTCTCTGTTAATGAGACTTTCTATATCTCATCTTTTTGTGTAGCATATGGTGTTATCAATATGTAATATTCTGAATAAATCTAATGCGAGCTTTCTAAGCCTAAAGCAAACATGTGGATCGTTACCATCAGTATGTAAGCTTTGAACCTAATTTTTTACTTCCATCTCTAATGCTCGCCCTCAATTTTTGCCACAGCGGACAATTAATCTTGTGTATCTTTATTTTTCTGTTCATAGAAGTTGGTGTTCTCGTACAATCAAAATGAATGGAAAATTAAGATTTAGGTATTAATTCAGAAAAAAATCACCCACTAAATTAAATATTCGTGAATATATGGAGAAGATCTAAGCAATGGAATGAGAAATGGAAGCAGTCAAGAGATTTTTGTGTAATAATTATGAAGATAACAAATACCAACTCCAATGCTTCATACTGGTACCTGTATATCCACATTCTGTATGAAGAATCAACCCCCAGCTAATGTTTTGTTTGGATTGCAAACATTTAAGTACTAATGTTTAGGAAATTATGCTACAATGCTGTGTTCTTGTTCGAAATTGTATAGCCTGTGGCTTAATACTTTATAGTTTTCCAGGGAAACACAATACATGGTTCAGCTGTTGTCATAACTCTGGCTTCAGATCATCAGCTTCCGAATGCTGCTTCATCATCTCCTCTTGTATGAATTACCTTATTTCTGGCGTATAGAATTGTTAGCATGCCAGATGAGGGTTTGTTACTAAATACTATACTCAAATGTCTGCAGGCATCCAGAAGTGGTTCATTTCGTAAGGCAGAGGATGCTGTTAGCAGCATTCTTGCAAAGGGTTATGTAATAAGTAAAGGTGCTCTTGACAGAGCAAAATCCTTTGATGAAAGACATCAGCTTACTCGCTCAACAAGCGAGAAAATTGCTTCAATTGACAAAAGGATTGGTCTTAGCGAGAAGGTAATTTTTGGTGCTTCTGTTGTAAATGGAAAAGTACAGGAAGTGGACCAAAAACTTCAGGTTTCAGAGAAAGTCAAGTCAGCATATGCAACTGCTGGGCAAACAGTCACTAATGCTAGATCGGCTGTAATGAACAATGAGTATGTAAATTCAGGGACATCAATGGTAACGGGAGCTTTTGATAAAGTTGCAACTGCAGCTGAGGGGGTTGGTAAAACTACCAAGGCGAAATTAGGAATGGGTGAAAGGGAAGCCAGTAGTAACATTTCCGAGACCCCAAAATCATCCGAAGGGAAGGAGCAAAATGCATCAGTGCCTTCATTGGACAAGGTTTGTTACATTCACTTACGCTCTTTATATGCTCATGACAATGATAATATTATAGCATTTTAATATTGGTGGCAACGGCAAACAAGGACTAAACTGCACCTAATGTATGTTTGTATAGTTAAGTGTTATTAAAATTCTGTTTCAAATTAAAGACCCTTTATCTAAAGACTGAAGCTGGTGTAGAGTTGGAATCCTTATACTTCTGGACCAGAACATTTCAAACCTGTTATTTAAATCCTTTTCATTGAGAACAAGTACTGCTCTTGAACTTTGTATATCTAGATTGAGCTGTTCCCTTTCATTTCTAATTTTTTTTTTTGGAATAGGCACTGAGAGCTAATTTTGTGTTCGAATACTATATAAAAAATATTCTTAAACTGCGTCATATTACCACATTGAAGTATAACTTTATTGTTAATTATCAATTACATGGTTAAACTTTGTTGTCCAATATTAATCAGGGTATGTATTCTTTAGCACTTTGACCTCTTGATGTTAAGCTCGTTAAGATTCTATATTAAAAGTTCAAAGCTTACCATAAATCTTCAGATTAGCAAGTTCGACGCCCGACTCTTCGATCATCAGAAACTTAGTAACTGATTTGTTTTAAGTTGATATAGTTTATCAAAACCGAAAACAGGAAACGTACCTATATCTTTCATAAGGACCATAACTATTCAAGAGCATACTTCACATTCATACAGGAAGTCTTGATAAATAAACAAGTATTGCATATAATTTTATTTGTATTTGTTAATTTCTGTAGCTTATGATGTGAGATTGGTATTCCAGGTTAAATTTGTAGGATTCAGAGTAATTCATCATATAAAACATATCACAAGTTTGACTGCTGGCTACATGTAATTAGGGAAGCGCTGCTCAGAAAATAAACATTTGATACTGATGACTAAAGGATGCAATTAGGAATTCACCTAAAATCTTGCCTGGTAGTCAGCTATGTGCATTCACTCATTGATATATTAAAGTTGTGTTGCACCTTGACAAAACTTGCATGCTGTTAAGTGAAGATGAAAGTTGCTATATTAATTTTGAAGTCTGTGATCTTAACTTGCAGAAAACCAGTTGAAAACAAAGTTTCTTTGGTGTCAATAAAGTAGTGCATAAGAAAACAGGAAGGGCTTCATGCTACTAACTCAACACATATGTATCAATGTAATTAGGTTATCTTAGGGGGCCAACAATGTTCGTCCAACTATATTGACAACATGTAAGACTATTCTCATTAATCACAAGTTAACAAGGCGCAGTGTGTTTGGCAGTGTGCAGAATGTAATTTTCCAGCTTTTCTTGCCATTAAAATGTTTGATGTGATCGACAGTATTAGCCAGATTTGTTGTAGCCTGAAGTAGTTACAATGTTGTTTAGCTTCTGACATAATATTCTAGCTACAAACAGTACATGTGGAGAATACATTTATATGGTTGAATTAGCTTTCAGATGTCATCTTTGTCTCTAATTTGTCTCTCATTTGTTTCTTGAAAAGCTTAACTTTCAAATCAAGCAATTAAATAACATATTTACTACTATAAGATTAGTGTGATTGTCTTTATCCATCATATATCATTTTTTTAGGATCTTAGATAAGAATATCATAAACAGGAGAAATCTGAGCCAAATATGGATGCAAGTATCTCACACAAGAAGCATGTCCAAAATGATATGTCCTGCAACACTAGTAAAAGAATATACACGTTTTTTAAGTTGTTTTAGGGGAGCAGGAATGCAGGATGGTGATTAGAACATGGCGAATGGGAATTAAGCTGTAAGCACTAAATTACCATGATTTAGTTGTTCTTTAGCCTTCTATATTGGATTCAGTGTTAACTCATTGTTTCTGTTTGTTAGCCTTACGTGTTTGATTTCAGTTTGTTCAAGTGGAAACATAAGCTTAGAATGAACCATGCAACTGTATTGGTGTCAACAATAAAGTTTAAATTGTTTAACTTTGAGGTTGTTAGAAATCTCGAAAAAAACAACCTTATGTAATAGAGTATAAATATATAAATTATGTAAAAATTCCATACCACATTATGAAGTTGTATGTTTTGGGGGGAGACCTGAGGGTGTAGAGTTCCATCTCAGAAAGAGTACATTGGCTGCAGGCTTCCTCATAGCAACACCAAACAGTTGTAATAGTTCTTTTGCACTCTACTAGCCGAATTATATTGTTGACCCAGGCTCTCAGCAAATGAAAACAGTTTCGGTACAAGCATCAGAAATATGATGCTTAGATATGGTCTTACTGTTACCATACTATTAACCCATTAAAAGCAAATATGTTAGGAGACCAATTACAACAAAAAGATCACCACCAGACTCTGGCCTACATTCATGTAATATAACAAGTGGATGTACATTGTTTTACTCTTATAAATATAACAAACTACTATACTGAGAATTTCACGCCTTCATCGTCAGTGGAAGTGCCCTTGAAGATTGCAAGCTTTCCTTTGTGTTCCAATAGCTTGAGAGCTCTCATAAGAACAGTCCGGTCCATCCCATGCAGCTCTTCATCACAGAACACAGATTATCATTACACTTGCATGTACATTTATTTTTCAATAGGCTAAAAGTAAATTAAAAAATGCCATTGTGAATAAACAAAAAGACCAAAATCGACACCCTCCCTTCCAAAGAAAATAATAGGAATGTTTGTTGACACAATGTATCCCATCTTGCATCAAAAAAATAAGGACAAAGATTTTCTGTGTTGGAATAACATTTGGTACCAATAACCTTTGTATCCGTCTAAATTTGCAGTATCAACAATGGCTATACATAGTAAAACAACGGATCAGGGTCAAGTCAAATTATAGGCATGGAATGTCAATTTTAGATATATACAATTATAATTCTCATGATTTAGAAGCAACTTAGATTTCAGGTTCAGCTGCATAATTACCTGTGCCACGCGATTCAGTTCCCAGGCATATCTCCTCCAGAGTCATCACACTATCCTCCAATCCATTATCTCGCACCTGTAAATTTAGCGAGATAAATTAACTGAATGCAATGAATCTAATTACGGGTACCCTTCAGTGGTACATGTAAGTATGCAACTTACATAGCGTAAAATCAATTCTGCCCAATCTTGTATCCTATGCCAAAGTATAAGACACTTTCGATGACTTTTATCCATCCATTCTGCACGTCCTGTCACATAAAATTCAAATAATGAGTTCTCATTCAACATTGGGTTTAATTTGATGATGTCATAATATAAGATACCATTTTATTGTTCAAATCCTAGTTTAGTTGTAAAGAACTTGTGAAGGATTTTAAAAATGAACAGGTGATTCATAGGCTTGATGTAAAAAAAAATAATCAACGCCCAACTCTACAAAGTGTACTCCTAGAACTACAGTTAGGACATTGGTTGATGCGAGACCTCAGAGACATGGAAGACAATATACAAAGTGAAGAAACTGAAGATACATGAAGTTATCAAAGAATTTAAGACTAGAAATTTATAAGATTTTCTTTTCAAGGAAAACAATTGGTGACTAGAAGATTATCTTAACTTTAGAGGTCATCAAATGAAAAAGAGATGACCCTATGAATCAATCCAAGGAAAACTCATGTCTGAAGGATCGGGCTTTGAAAATCAAGGACTTCAGAAAAAAAACAGATCAGGCTGAAACTATCTAAATTTGGGTTGGTGATGATGATTAACAGACCCTTGACTAAATGACGTGTAGCTACCTCTACACTCTACAGTACAAATCAATTATTGACGATCCATCAGAGCTTTCCAAGACAGTAAAATGTTCATTGTTTCAGAGCTAGAAAGAGTGTGGGGATATTAATAAAGGACTCTAAAAAGATATATGGTGAAGGGCGGCCACTAGCAGATAAATGAGGACTCTGCACGAGTGAAACCTGCAAACACACTGCAAGCCTAATGCAGGAAAGTACGGTCCCAAATAGGACTCTGCATAAAGAAGGCTTCAGGCAAGTAGATAAGGGGAAGTGACCATAATTTCATCCGATAAGGATAAGATCCTTGAATGCAAGGGTGCAAAATATTTCAGGGATTGTAAGTGTTTGTGTCAATCCCTGTATAAAGTTGGGCAGACAGCATAATTCAGCATAAAAGCTCTGTAGAAGTTGCATTCCTCAGAAGGGGATATCATAATTTTTATTAATGCTAAGTTAAGGAAAGATTTCTTGTATGGACTTAGCAATGAGTGAAGTCGGGATGGAATTGCTAAGGCCTAAGGCACATGCTTAATGGTACAGTATAATAGTATATCACAAGGTCAAAATATGAATGGTGATAGTTGACCTTATAATGTCTAAGAAATAACAAGAGCACGTAACTTACCTATAACATGAAATAACAAGAGATATCTAAATCATCAATATTCAAGATTAGGATAAAGAAAAAACCATCTGAAACCAATGCTGACAAAAATGCATCCTTGGCTTCATGAGTAAGAGACCCTGTAGCACAAAATATAACATGGTCCGCAAGTGACAATCGAAAAACAGAAAATATTTAAAGCAGTTTTACATCCAAAATAACATTTTGCTAATATAAGTATGACCTCTAGTTCCTAATTTCCATTAAGGTGCACAACGTATTCAGTTTTATATTAAGCAGCATTCCAAACCATTGAAGGTGGTAATTTTTGCTTCTTTGAGGGAGGAGAAACATCCAGACATCAAGTCAAGCTTGATACCAATCCCTTAGAAGATTACTTAATCAAATTTTGCAGATAATAGCCAATCATATGGAATATTATATTTCGGATAACAGTGAAAACTATCAGAAACTTACTCTCAATT
The DNA here is from genome assembly GCF_009905375.1 of Apium graveolens. Classification (NCBI taxonomy): domain Eukaryota; kingdom Viridiplantae; phylum Streptophyta; class Magnoliopsida; order Apiales; family Apiaceae; genus Apium; species Apium graveolens. Next base: position 99,683,525 of record NC_133651.1, read on the forward strand.
GTGGGATTTGTGAACAATGGGAGGTCTTTCTCTAATTCAACCACAAATATCTTTTGAGTTCTACAATAATCAAGTATCAGCTCCTTCCAAAGTTGTATCTGCTTCTCTCGAGTGTCTTTCACTGGCTGCAACCTGTAGCAAATATATATAATAAAATGATATTAATTTAATAGTTTACCAGAACTAGACCGTTTGTTGTTTGTCAGGCAATAACCAATTGGACATCATATTTGGACATTAAATGTCACACACATTAAATAACTGCTTAAATTAAAGTGCCATAAATACGGAAGCACATTTTTGTCCTGTTTATTAAAGGACATCCTTAGCGTCAGCCACTCGAATTGTAGAACAGTGACCGGAAATGTATTCATAAGCTTTAGATGTCGTGCTCTATTAAATTCAGGATAAGTCCAAAACTTGATATATACAGCAAGTATGTGTACAATTAAATGTTGGTTGAAGCTTTACGCCCTTCATTTTTTTTGGCATTGTATCATTCTCATGGAACTGTATCATGTTTGATACATGCACAATTGTAAACTGAAAAGGAGGGCTTCCGGTAGAGAACTGCGTATTAAATTTCATTAACTATAATTGTATATAATTGGTGTATACGATCTGATCTCTGGCTTGACGTCAGTCAGGGTCAGCAACCCAATATAGTAAAGTATATAGATAACAAACGTGTATACGAGCTCATCTCTGGCTTGACATCAGTCAGCAACCCGATTTAGTAAAGTATATAGATATCAAACCAGAACCATTACAGGGAAAACATTAGGACATAAACTGAATATGTGTGATATAGTGAGATAATCTAAAGAAACAAATATAAATTGATAAAATTACGTGAAGTATGGTGGATAATTGAAGAACTGGGGCAGCTTAAAATCACCAAGTTTCTGCATGATTCCAGCCCTCCCTTTATAAGCAACCTAGAATTGCACATGCATTAGCAAGAAAAGGTTATTCTAGCTGACGTTCACAAAGTATGGCAAAGTTGTGATATGTCTTTTGTGAAGTACAAGCTCTAAAACTATTGCAACTATGGTTGATAAAAGAAATCAAACTTTTACTTCCATAACCTGGTAGTTCTTAACTACAGTAGCAACATGTAGAGACTAACTGTTTTTGCTTATGTATGATAGCTGCAATTGAGGGTTTACCAATATGAACTAAATAAATTCTATAGTACACACACACCCACCCACCCTCACCACTTCCATCATCAATTCACGAAACACATATACATATGCCTATATAGAAGCAATCTCAAAAGTGATTATATAAAGTTAAAACAAATCAATTAAAAACAAATTAGAGATAATGTTACTAGTACAATTTAATTTCGGAGAGAATTGGGCAAAACAATATTACCCTTAACAAATTTTCTCTATGGATTGAACCCTAATACTTGATTTCCATTGCAAAATAAGCAGTATCAAGATAGTCGAATATATCAAAGTATGAATTTAAATTTTAAAATGCCCCCACCCCTTTCCCATTAATTTCCGTAGCCTCGATAAATTAAAAATCTCGACCAAATAATGTTTTGCAAAGTCTCTTTTTACTGGAACACAATTACTCTATTATGTCAATTACAATAATCTACTCCAAGCAAGCAACAGGATAGCAATGTAGCTTCAATTAGTCAATGTGTACATTTGATTAACATATTAAAGATAACCATCATAACACAAATATGAAGGGATCAATACATACATACATGACATTTACATAAGCATGTTTTTATCAGCCACCTCAAATATGAATTGGTTGAGACATTTTATCAAACAAAATTGTCGCCAAATTAATTTAGACAAGTGGAAAACAAAAAACCCCGTAAACGGTAGAGATTAATAAGATGTTGTGAAAGATTTATACAAATATCAACAAAAAGACTTACAAAATTATGCGAGAGAAGACTACTAGCAGAGATTCAAGAACAACTGTATTTTGACCGATTTAATTTAACAAGTGCAGTTCAATTTACTCTTTTAATTGGCAGTTGATGGCCGGTATAATACTTTCGTCTAAAGATTATTTTGATAAATGAATGAAATTAGCAGCATTCATTAACACAAACTATTACAGGACAACAAAAAATATATAAATGTATGGTATTCCTTCTTATAAATAAAAAAAAATTGCAACATTGTATTCTCAAATAATGATCCTCTAAATTATATTAACGAATAATTAAAAAACATATAAATGCACCAGAAAAATGCGATCGTGATATGCAAAGAAAAAAAAGAAAACAACATGGACTATTGCTTTGTAAAATACTTGAATATAAATGTAAGGATTTTCTTCGTCAAAAAATTTTGAGCGTTAAACAAAACGTGTACTTAGATTTTTAATGGTTACATCTGTTCTTATGGATCATAAGAAGAGATTTCAGTAACAATCGGAAAAATTTGTTAAGTAGTATAATATTATAGCCAAAATTTGGTACAAAAGATATCCGGATCAAATTTAAGTCAACATAATTTAATAAGGGCGGACGACCAAGGACGAACGACCAAGGAAGGACGTCCAAGGAAATGGGTTTTTACTGGAAAAATTAGGGCGAGCCCAAACCTTGGAAAAGTTAGGGCGCGCCCAAACCTTGGACGAGTTAGGGCGAGCCCAAACCTTGGACAGCTTGGCACGTGCCAAAACCCTTGGACATATCAGGGCAAGCCCTTACCGTTGGACAAGTTAGGGCGAGCCCTAAATATGTGATTGACAGATTCCTTGGACGGATTCCTCGGACGGATTCCTCCGACTTGATTACTTTGACAGATTCATACCCTGGATTTCCATGAAAGGGTTAAGGCGAGCCCTAAATCGTTGAATAAGTTAGGGCGCGCCCTATAATGAAGAATGATAAAAAAAGAGATCAAAGGCTGATGACACAGGGCGGCACCAATATGTTTGGGCGCGCCCTTATCTTTTACTTGGCACAAAATGCAACTTTGACATGCTACTTGGACGGACTCTTTGGATGATTCAAGGAAGAAAGAGATTATTATTACTAACCTATTTGATGCAGGTACTCTATTGAAGAACTCCTTCCTGTAGCACATCTACAGGAAAGGCGGTGTCCGTGGTCAAAGACCTCCAGGGGTATACCTGGACGGAAGGTCTTCTCCTGTAGTCAATGAGTGTCCTCATTGGGGATGTGGGGTAAATTCTGGTGTGTGCTTTGGGAGCTCTGTCTCTGTAGTCAACGGGTGTCCTCGTTGGGAGACTTCGGAGTATCCTGCACTTTGCACCCAAAAGTTTGGGATCACTGGTCCTGTAATCTGGTAGGGGCTCCTTATCGGGGGACAAGGATGCGTCCAACATTTGGGGTGAACCCCGACTATACCTGCGTCCACAGACTAGAGAAACAGCTGGTAGCGGAGGGTTATCCTTGGCCAGGGAGATGCCTTATCCGTGAAGTCTCGAAGCCGCGGGCAAGCCTTGGACCTTTGTGGTTGGGCCTCATCGGCGGACATTCCTAAAGCTAGTAGAAGACGGTTTCCAGTAGGTTTCCTAATGGGCCTCAGGATAAGAAATCTAAGCCCCTTAGATTTCTTGTTCCCCAAGAACTACGTGGGCTTGATTCCCTATAAATAGGGATACATAGGCAAATTATAAGGGGTCGAAAGCGAGAGCCTTAAGGAGCCATTATCAACCCTAAGCAATCTCAGCCACCAATAATCACCACCACCAAACACTGTTCATGTTTTCCGGCGAACACTGTTCATCGGATCCACCAGTTACTGTTCATGTTTCTGATAAAAAACCACCGTCATAGATCTTGTTTCCGGCTACGAACCTCAAACTTTGTTGCTCCCAAATTACTCCGTCAACAAATTGGCGCTAGAAGGAGGGGCTGATCAAGATCTGCATCTAGGAGGAAAGATGTCTCAGTATGTTGAAGGTTCTTTATAACAAGATTCAAAGGATAGCCATGACAAGGTTGCAGGACGGGTTAACGAAGAAGATCCACGGATAACGGTTTCGGTCGAGGATTCGAGAGATATCTAAAGACAGTTTGGATCTTAAGGATAGTTTTGGAAGATGGGTTTTTGGTTGTTGCAGAGTTATCGTTCGAAAGGTTACTTGAAGATGATGACCTCCGATTAACGACGATGGACGAGGATAGCCGGGTGATAGCTCCAAGTAAGATCTGAAAGAGATCTACAAAGGAACTACGAAGATGGCCGCGGAAGGATCTAAGAAGATGCAAATCATAATTTCATGTTTATCGGAGATGACCTTACAGAGTTAGATGCTCCCTCCAAGAATAAAATCCTTGTCGAGGTAGATGCTCCCTCCAAGAATGAATGTCTTGTCGAGGTAGATGTTTCTCTTTCAGAGGACGCGCCCTCAAAGGAAATTTTTTTTTTTCGAGGTAGATACTTCACTTTCAGAGGACACTCCCTTAGGGGGTAGACCTCCTTTAACTTTAGCTTAAGACAACACTTTGGGAGGAAGGCATTAAACGCGCACTCAGGTTGAAAGGAACGTCCATACTCGAACTGTAAGGAAACACCTAAACTTAGGATCAAAGAAATTTTGGGACAAAGTAGAAGTGAAAACCAATTAATTTCGTTACAAGGCGAAGCGCAGACAAACATTTGGACTAATCAGTCAGCCTCCGTCCTTGGGGGGGGGGGTTATCAGATGACTCCTAACATCCAAAATATACATGTTAATTGAAACATAGTAATGATGCAGAGAGAAACCAAGAATTTGGCGGTGCTGAAAAGAAACAGATGACCAAGTTACAAGGATGCGCGTCCTGCACTCTACAATAAAAATTGAAGAGATCGAGTATTCGCTTTAGAATCAGTATTGCGATACCAATGTACATAGAAGTGATATCTAAAAAGAAATTTGAGAGAGCGGGGTCGTACATGTGTTTACATGTGTGAAGACGCGCCTTGGAAGTTTAATGCTATTATATGGTGATTATTGGGTGTTAAAATATTTAAAAATAAAAGGGTTATGTCTATGCACATAATTTTTTTAACGGTTTTTCTACTTTTAAATGATAAAAGAATCAACCATCCATCCTTCCAAGTAGTAGTCTTGAAGGCGCGCCAAGGAAATTTCATGAGTGAGCCACGAGGCTTCGGTTCTCGTGAAAGTCTCTTTATTAGATATAATATGGTAAATTATTGGAGGCTGCAACTCTACTAGTAAAATAAAATGATTTCAACCTAAATGTGAGGCATGGCAGTGCAGGAATATCTGAAAAACATGGCAAAGCATGATGGTAGAGGCGCACCTTCTTTTTGTTTTTTAAGTGAATGATGAAATGGAAGCTGCCAAATTTTGCATATTAGTGGGTTGACTTGCGAGGTGTCTAGCTACTGGGAATAAAAGATAGCAATATTGTTACATGTCTGCGCGTGAACATGATTGAGGCAACATCTTGGTGTTTGCAACAAATAGCAGGATGCGCCTAGTCTTCATTAATATAAATTAAAACGAATTTGATAGTTGCAGCTATAAGGAATTAGAGAGATGATGAGACACTGCACTACGTTACAGAACATGGGTAATGCAAAAATTTGAAAAATAAACATATTTTGCAAAGATGCATGCAAATTACAAGGCGCGTCCTCGGCCTACGTAAAGCTGGATTATCTTGTCATTTGGTATTTTAAAAGAGCTTACATTAAAAAAGGGTCCTAATCCAGAAAAATAAGCGGGCCCGCAAATAAAAGTGGTATAACCCTTCACATGGTGTAGAAAGCTGGAGCAACATTTGACAATATGAGCTCAGGAAAGCAAGTGACAAGGAGCGTCCTTCGTAAAAAAACAGGCAGCCTAGGGCCAACAGAAGACTCACCAAAATAACATGACGCGTTCTAATAAAAATGTATAAACAACTCTAGTATACTGGCTGTTGGGCATGTACATAAACACAACCATAAGAGCAAGGCGCGTTTTCGATATTAGAAATACATAATATTATAGGCTCGCTTGCAAGAGATATGAATAATAATTTAAGCTGAAGGAAAAGATGGTGAACCTATATACATAGGTTTGTATGGGATGAAGCCGGTACCTTTATATTTGTTCATCTAGGTCTACTGTATAGAATTACATATACACAAAGCTTTAAGGAAAAATAAGTATATCAACTAGGAAAATGATGTCAGTATATTGACTTAAAACAAGGTGGTGAACATGTATGCATAAGTTTGTGTCGGTGAAACCAGATGCCTCCTCGAAGATTAACATGTTGTACGTCATAATCCGACATGATTCTTTTACAAAGACTGATCATATTGGAAGTCTAGAACCAACGGTGAATTTTTGTGAATTGAACGAGAAAGTAATGTGGCAAATACCGAGTAAAGAACGTGACATAATTGATAGGATGTGTGGATTTGGAAAGAATTTGTAAAAGGTTCCCTTATTAAGGTGCGTCCACATACCGGATGTGTGCTGTGAAATACTGAATATTATATTGGAAACTCTAGGTAGAACGTGGCGCAGCTCCCAGAACAATGTATAGAGCCCCTGTTTAATAAGTATGGGGCCTCATGTTCCCGTTTAAGCCCCTCCATGACAGAGGCAAGGGCATAATATTAAAGGCTATTCTGATGTCCAGGTATATAAGTATTGATACATTTATAATATGGTACATGCGAGAATTAGTGGTTTTGGATGGCCAGATGTTAGCTCCAAGTCATGGCATGCAAAAGAAAAATAAATCAGCTGCAATACAGAAAAAGAGGACGCGCCCTCAAATATTTGAAGTAAAAATCTTATTAAGGAGAGCTCTTACAATTACAAAGGAGCACTAGAGTACTTCATGACTTAAGCAGCAAGGATGATGGGTTATTATAAAAGAAAATATAAAGATGGTGGTCGCGGAGTTCGCACCTGTGTTAAAATCAGTATGAAAGCCTTGTTTTGTATGTGATGGGTAAATAACAAGCAATTTAAGAAGAATGGAGTAGTCTGGGCATTAATGGAAAAATAGAATGCAATCTGTGTTTGTTTTATAAAGGCGTGTCTAGATGCATAGTAATATTATATATATATATATATAATTTAAATGGGCTCAACAAAGAAAGCACATGGAGATAAAATGAAGAGTTGTGGAATCTATGCTATTAAAGAAAGAGCTGGATGAGACACACTATTGATAATCTTAACAAAAATGGCAATAGCCGAGGAAGAAAAAAGAATAGGATGCTTGCATTATGGTAGCGTCAGCCTATCATTAAAATTCTAGAACAATGTTTGGTTTTAAAACCAAAACTAAGAAATTCACGTAAAGAAGAAGTGATGGCAATTGAAGTAATTTATTATATAAAGCCTTAAATGTCAAGGATGGAGTTATTGCACAGGGAAGCAATAATTAAGCAGGGCCATATTTAATAAGATGGGTTAAATTTACTTGGTTGAGTTGGTGACGTAGTAGTAGCAATTAACCAAATATGGAATGAAGACATCCTAAACAAGTATTTAATATGTGGGAGCATAAACTATTATTATGTTAAAGCCCACAATATATCAATGCACCATCCATAATTGAGGGGAAATGTGTTGTGGATATTAAAAGTTAGAAATGAGGTGGTAGACTTTGTTGATACAAGCGACACATATATTGAATGGCAGAAATAACTTTTATTAATTTGGTTGCTACATGAGCTCTAAATTTAAAGAATTTCAGGAAAGTAAAGTTTTGCATAAATCAAGCCGCGCCTTACTGGTACACAAACTAAGAAAAAAGGTTTTGTTATTTTATAGATACTATCGATGTGTTGGTTCATTGAATATTTGAGTGGAATAATTGTTTGAAGAAGTGAAGTAAAGATGGGGGGTCCTTCATACATAATGGGATACTTTGAAGTTGTAGGCTCGGTACAATTATATAAAAAAATCAAAGAATGGTGGTGGAGTTGGGTTTTTAAAAGACAAGATATTGGACCCCTCCAGATAAAATTACAATTTATGATTTTAATCTATGTTGCATGTACATGTATGAATTGGTGGTAGACATTAAGGTTATATGCTACTCTAAGAGAAGTTCGAATTGTGCAAGTTCTGTTTATGCACAATTGTAACTTGCAAAGGAAAGAGAAGCAAGAGAAGGAACACACTAAGTTAGTATAGAGAAATTTGTATAGAATGTATGCATGCACGGCGCGCCCTGGCATATCAAAAAATAAACTAAAATTGATGGTTGGCGGACATCATATAAAGTTATATGCAAAAACAAGGGCATTGTATATGCTATTGGTATCACACTTTCAAGAAAAATAATTTCATAGTGAATGATGAAGGGAGAGCCAAGCAAACAACATTAACAATACTGACATGGTCGCTGAGATGTGAAGAATGTATACAAACTAAATAATGAGATTTTGTAGGTTCAGGACGCGTCCTTGAAATAAGATAATATAAATCTGAATGTGAAACGTGGCTTTACAAACAATGAGAACCCCGTGTTCAACAAATTGTGATCTCATATTTTCATGTGAGCCCCAGTATAATACCCCATTACAGGAAATTAAAGGACACTAGTAACGAAGAAACCATGTAATTCCCTGGATTAGCCACTTGCATGAGCATGAGCCATGAAGTATAAAATTAGGCCGATGAAATGCACACACAAAGGCGCGCCTCGAATAAAAATTTAAAGCACGACGCTAAGGCTAATACGTACAAGCGGAGGGAAGGACAACTGAAGCAAGAAAGCATGTCCTTCCATATTAAAAAATCGGTGCATCACTTTGTCTATTTGGTTAACATATGAAAAATGCTTTGTTGGTGATGTCGCTAAAAAAAGTGAGGACTGAAGTATTATGGACGCGCCTTCAAATATAATAAAAGCAAAAGGAACTGTACAGAAGAGCTTGGCGTGTCAATATAATTTCTCTTTTGTCATATCAAGCGAAGACCAATAAAGCAACGAGACGTCAAAGAAAAAAAATCGTGAGACCTACAAAGTAATTAAATCACATCAAAAAATTTGGTGATGTGATGAAAGAGAGTTAAACATGTCATAAGATATATATAATCTGGTAGAGCTTCCCGCGTATAAAGAAAATGGGGTTGATTGTTGGAGCTACAAAAAATAATGAGGGAAGATGAGACCGCGATATATTGGAGAGCATAGGGTAATGTTGAAGTTCAAAATATAAATATATTCTGTGAAGACATCATCAATTTATATAATAAAGATCGGAAAGGACGCGCCAAAGTGAAAGAACGAATATAGGTTAATGGTTGCAACAAAACAAAAGTTGAAGAAGAAACTGCGCAAGCCCTAAAAATAAAAATAAAAATATTAGAAGCAGAAACAGAGTGATGGCTAGAGTAAATAAAGGCAAGGCCGGGCTTACGGAGGCAAGGAGCAAGGGATCAATCAAGGCATTCCATGAGAATGCACGCTTGGGGGTAGGCTATCTGCCATTACTTGTGTAGCGTCACATAGTTCCACGTATGAAGGATAAATTGACTTCTCTTAAGATATTTTTGTTACATGAAGATTTTTGTAAAAGACCTTATTAAGGTAGATGCTCCTCTTATAGAAGACGCGCCCTCTAAGGATGATTCCCCTTATCGAGGTTGATGCTCCTCTTACAGAGGACGCGCCCTCCGAGGATGAAAATCTTGTCAAAGTAGATGATCCTCTTAACGCACACTCGGGGGGTAGGATTCCTTAGTTACGTGGAATCACATAGTGCCACGAGCATAAGATAGATGGATTTTCCTCAAAATCGGGGAAATGACCATATTCGAGAAGACTTTCAAAATCCCTTTGGGAAGATGTCTCATTTTGAGATGACTACTTGATATGCCTCTTTGTGAGATGCTTATGCTTGAAATACCTCATTATGAGTTGAAATACCTCTTTGATAAATGAATACAGATGGTCTAAAAGGTACTGTATGTGTATCTCCTATAAACTCATATTTCACTTGTTTTATCAAAAATATTTATGCTTTTTAGAAAGGAACTTGTCGAGGTAGATGCTCCTTGTACAGAGGACGCGCCCTCCAAGGATGATTCCCCTTGTCGAGGTAGGTGCGTCTCTTACAGAGGACGCGCCTTCCAATGATGAATACATTGTCAAGGTAGATGCTCCTCTTATAGAGGACGCACCCTTAAAGGATGAAGAATTTATCGAGGATGATGCTCTTCTCGTAGAGGACGCGCCCTCCAGAGATAAAAACCTTGTTGATGAAAATGCTCCTCCAAGCGAGGGTGCGCCCTCCAAGTTTAGAGACTTTGTCGAGTTAGATGCACATTTTACAGAGGAATTTCCCTCAAGGGGTTGGGAAAGATGCCAAGACCGACGATACGCCTTCATAGATGAAGATGCAGAAGGCGCGTCCTCATGATTAAGGATAACATAAATTTTTGCTTGGGTTTAAAGATAATGGAGATGAATGTCTTCCATGATTGACTTATTAATTAGTTAAAATTCTTTGGCTGCGCCTGAAAGCTACACCAACATAGGTGCACCTTATTAAGAGAACGATGCGTACAAATTTTAGAAGCCAAGAAAGTTAAAAATTCCAATCCCATTTTCAATGACATATGGAATTTGGGGGGTAGTTATTATAGCCAAAATTTGGTACAAAAGATATCCGGGTCAAATTTGAGTCAACATAATTTAATAAGGGCGGACTGCCAAGGGCGGACTGCCAAGGGCGGACTGCCAAGGGCGGACTGCCAAGGGCGGACAACCAAGGGCGGACGACCAAGGACGAACGACCAAGGAAGGACGTCCAAGGAAATGGGTTTTTACTGGAAAAATTAGGGCGAGCCCAAACCTTGGAAAAGTTAGGGCACGCCTAGACCTTGGACGAGTTAGGGCAAGCCCAAACCTTGGACAGCTTGGCACGTGCCAAAACCCTTGGACATATCAGGGCAAGCCTTTACCTTTGGACAAGTTAGGGCGACCCCTAAATGTGTGATTGACAGATTTCTTGGACGGATTCCTCAGATATGATTACTTTGATAGATTTATACCTTGGATTTCCATGAACGGGGTTAAGGCGAGCCCTAAATTGTTGAATAAGTTGGGGCGCGCCCTATAATGAAGAATGATAAAAAAAGAGATCAAAGGCTGATGACACAGGGCGGCGCCAATATGTTTGGGCACACCCTTATCTTTTACTTGGCATAAAATGCAACTTTGACATGCTACTTGGACGGACACTTTGGATGATTTAAGGAATAAGGAGATTATTATTACTAGCCTATTTGATGCATGTACTCTATTGAAGAACTCCTTCCTGTAGCACATCTACAGGAAAGGCGGTGTCCGTGGTCAGAGACCTCTAGGGGTATGCCTGGACGGAAGGCCTCCTCCTGTAGCTTTGGCAGCTCTGTCTCTGTAGTCAACATGTGTCCTCGTTGGGAGACTTCGGAGTATCCTGCACTTTGCACCCAAAAGCTTGGGATCACTGGTCCTGTAATCTGGTAGGGGCTCCTTATCGGGGGAAGAGGATGCGTCCAACATTTGGGGTGAACCACGGCTATACCTGCGTCCACGGACTAGAGAAACAGCTGGTTGCAGAGGGTTATCCTTGGCCATGGAGATGCCTTATCCGTGAAGTCTCGAAGCCGCAGACGAGCCTTGGGCCTTTATGGTTGGGCCTCATCGGCGGACATTCCTAAAGCTAGTAGAAGATGGTTTCCAGTAGGTTTCCTACTGGGCCTCGGGATAAGAAATCTAAGCCCGTTAGATTTCTTTTTCCCCAAAACCTACGTGGGCTTGATTCCCTATAAATAGGGATACGTAGGCAAATTGTAAGGGGTCGAAAGCGAGAGCCTTAAGGAGCCACCATCAATCCTAAGCAATCTCAGCCACCAATAATCACCACCACCAAACACTGTTCATGAACACTGTTCATGTTTTTCCGACGAACACTGTTCATCGGATCCACCAGTTACCGTTCACGTTTTCGATAAAGAACCACCGTCATAGATCTTGTTTCCGGCTACGAACCTCAAACTTTATTGCTCCCAAATTCCTCCGTCAACATATAACATGTGCAATATATCATTTATCTTCCTTAATAGGTATAAGTAATCGCAAAAATGTTACATCCGAATGAGCCATAACAATTTGATACACTCTCTTTATTATGCAGAATTTGATGGTCAGTGGTCATTTTGCAAATGTTTGACAATGTGTAAGATGTCTAATGACACAGAAAAGGATGCGTGTGCTCAGATAGAGGACCAACAACTGGCTAATATAGTTTAATTCGATAGACTAATACGCAGGTATACTGTGAAGAATTAACTATCATGGAGTAGTGCCTGACAAAATGATGTTTAAAGCCTAAGATTTTAACTTAATCCCACCCAACATTGTAAAAGAAATTATGCAATTTAAAATTTTGATTAGTTATTATTATTAAACGCTGCAATAATCGGATGTACAATATTTTCTAATATTGTTGATAATAATACATATTAATTATGTGTATTTGATTTAGTTATTTTTTTTGAGATAATATTTGAAAATTCGTACCAAAGTATAGTTTTCACAAATATAACTTTACTCAACTTCATTATTTAATATATAATAATTATGTAATATATATTATGTTAACATGATCGTGATATGCAAAAAAAGTTTTTACAGGAATTATTACTTGGTAAACACTTGAATATAAATGAAAGGATTTTCTTTTTTCAAAAAGTTTTGAGTGTTAAACAAAATGTGTACTTATATTTTTAATGGTTACATGTGAAAGTTCTTATGGATCATAAGAAGATATCCCAGTAACAATCGAAATTTTTTTTTTAGTAGTATAACATGTACAGTACCTCATTTATCATGCTTAACAGGTATAGCTAATCGCAAAAATGTTAAATATGAATGAGGCATAACAATTTGATATACTCTTGTTATTATGCAGAGTTTAATGGTCAGTGGTCATTTTACAAATGTTTGACAATGACTAAGATCTTCAATGATGCTGGAAAACATGTGTGTGTTCAAGTAGAAGACCAACAATTGGCTATTATAATTTAATTCAGTCGACTAATGAGAAGGTACAATATGAAAAATTAACTATCATGGAGTAGTGGCTAACAAAATGACGTTTGAAACCTCAGATTTTAACTTAATTGTATCTCAAAATTTGGCCTTAATCAGGTGCCTCAAATTTATAAGTTTACCCAACTTATTTATATAATATATATTATTCCACGGCTCCGAGACGTCATCTCCCATTTCATTATGAGTTTCTGCACCACCACCTGATTTTACCAAAATGCTCATTACTAAATGATGTAATTAATTTTACACCAATGTGAAACAACCTTGTAAAAAAACTAAATCATTATTATATATTTGATGAATTAGAATTTTTAAACACTTGTACAATCGCATATCCTGCATTTTTCAATATTCTTAATAATAATATATAATAATTATATATATTTGATTTATATATTTAAGTTTTTTTAAAATCATATTTCTAATTCATAATACAATATAATTTTCAAAAGTTAGTATGCTTACTCAAGTTAATTATATATGTTACTTGATGGGGTCTCACAACGCCGTCTCATATTTTATTATGAGTTTTTGCATCACTACATGATTTTATTAAAATGCTCATTACTTCACATAATTAATTTTACACCAACGTGAAATAATCTTGTAAAGAAATAAAGTATTATTGCATTTTTGATGAATAAGAGTTTTAAAGAGTGTAATAATCGCATGTCCTTTTTAATACTCTTGATAATAATACATAATAATTATGTGTTATTGTTTTATTTTTTTCAAGTTTTTTTAAATATGATTTGTAAATTCATCACAAAATATAGTTCTCAAAAATTTGCAAGTTTTTCTCAAATTAATTATGTAATATTTATTTTTCAACGGAGTCTAACAGCGCCATCTCGCATTATATTATAAATTTATAAATCACTCCCTAATTTTACCAAACTGCACGTTGCTAAAAGATGAAATTGGCCCGCAACGGTTGAATCAGTTGGTTAAAGAGGAGATAACTATCCTCTTGATCACAGGTTCGAATCTCGCGGGTGGAGAATTTATGATTATGCCTCCTCAGCCAGAGCATGTCGCTTATATGCGGTTTACCTTTATAACGACTCGTATATTTTTCTTTTTATTTCTAATATTTAAAAGTGTAATAGTGGAATAAATAATTAAATAAAATGTATGTATTGACTTTGGCAGTAGTTGTTGATTGTTATATATTTATTGGTGATATGTTGGTATGAGAATTGGATTATGTGATCTATTTGTGAGTTATACGATTTTATTTCGCCTGTAAAAGTGATTTTATTACAGTTTTAATTCCATAAATATTTGGATGATCTCTAAAATTGGTTTTATAATGTTATAATTTCAATAATTATTTTTAGAACTTTATAAAATTGAGAAATCAATATTAAATTAATTATTTATTTTTAAATGATTTTCTGAGTGTATTTAGTTGTAAAATCCATATTTAATTATGGAAATCTTCAAAAATCATGAAACTTATATTTTATTAAGTTTGTATTATTCTGAGAATCTTAAAATTATTTTGGAAATGTTCGGGATTTGTTTCACCCATACGTCATGTCGTTATTTGTTCAAAATCGAGTACAAAGTGCACCTTAAAAATTGTTTTTAAAATTTCGAAATTTATGTTTTTATAAACTTCGTGATATTTCTAAAATTTTAAGAGTATTTTGAAATTATTTTGATATGTTTAATTCGCATTCTGTTTCGTTAAAAATAAGAATTTGGGTTAAAAATCGAGTCCTTGGATATTCAGGGATACGTGTTAACAACTTATAATAAGAAGTTAACACGTATCCAATTTTGCAGGACACGTGTTAACAACATCTCAATTCCTAAAACATCAATCTCTTGTCTGGGCTGTTTTCTTTTTTTTTTTGCCCTGTTGCTCTCGGCTTCTTCTTCTTCTCCGATTCTTGAAACAACTCCTCTTCACTTCGTTTCACTCCCCGTTTTTCTTCTTCTTTTTTCCGGTGATTCTCCGGCCTCCAGTCCCGGTAATTACTTCTGGCTTTTTTGTTTCGATTTCCAGTTGATTCATTCCTGTTGTATATATAAGTGTGTGATTGTGTATATGCGTGTGTGAGTTTGTGTGTGTGTGTGTGAGTTTGTGTGCGTGTGTATGTGGGTGGTGATGGTGGAGGCGGTAACGCCACCTGTGGCTCTGTTTTTGTTTCGTTTGGTTCTGTTGGCGCGTTTGGCGTGTGTGCTTGTATTGGTTGACTGATTTTTTTTGCTTGTTACAAATTTCTGCAGAGAATAATTTGATTAAGGATTCGTGAAATAAATTATGCGGGAATTTTTTTTTGGTAAGTAATCGGCGTAATTTATTTGGGAACTCGTATTATATCGGGGGCCAATAAATTATACCGCCGTTGACGATGAACTTCGGTGAGTCAACGGTGGACGGTGATGACTTTGTTCTGAGTCCTAAATTTTATAAATAAATAAAATGATTTGTATAAAATGTTTTCAAAAATAAATCGTATATTGGAATTGTAGATACGTGAATGTGGAATTGGTATTGGAATGAAAATTGGGGATTGTTCTGATTGTTGACGTCGATTGTAATCGATGGGTAGGATTATAAATAAAGGAGTTGCTGCCAAAATTTTCTAAAAATCTATTTTAATACATAAATATTTATATTATACGTGTTACCCCTATTCGTGTTCGGATTACGTGATTACGTGATTATGTGTATAATAACTATACGAGTCGGGTTATCGGATTGAGTTATTAGGATTTGAGGATATCAAGCATGTCGGTATAACTGATTAGGGTACTCTGTACTTGTAGATCCCAGTCAAGTTTCCCAGGATCGAAATCAGCGTGAAAGATATTTAGAGTTCGGTAAAGCGTTGCAAGGCAAGTACCCTTGACCATTCTTTTATGGTTCAGTACGTCTGAATAGCTAAATGTTTTATTCTCGTAATGGAACAAAAATGTTTTAAGTTACGTATCCCCTATAATTATAAATCAACGTTTTCAAATTGTTTTGGGGAAAAGTAACTTCGAAAGGTACCTATCTCGTATGAAATGATTTGCGAACTGGATTTTATATGCGTGCTGGTAAAATGAATGGTTTTGAAATGAGATAGGTACAAGTGTTTTGAAAACTGGATAAAATGATCAGATATGGGATACATTGGGGCCAGAGTAGGCCTATGAAGGTGGCGTAAGAGGCTAATTCGGTTGCACGCATTATATAACCGATTAGTCCAGCAGGTCAGAGACCTAGCTAGTCTCTGAGCTCCGGAACAGGTAAATGGGATGACAGTTAGAGCCGTCTGGTATTGATAGCCTGATCAGCTATCTTCACATATCCGTTACGTATCTGATTTGAATTTGTGATTTCCATAAGGGTATAAGTGGTGGATACAACGGTTTTATAAATGTGAATAACATGCTAAAATTGGACTCTGGTACTTACACAACACACTACTACGTTGTTTTGATAACGTATGCTAGTTATTGATATCCAGTTATCTCCGATTTTCATTATGTAATGTTGATGACATGATTACAACTCTGTTCCTATTATTGTTACATTACTGTTTTTATTCCGTTATTCATATGTTGATACTGCTGAGCGATATATATCTCGCAGATGCCTAGAAGACCAGTCAGACATACCCGTGTTCCCGCCCCTTCTGGACCCGGCTCCTCTGAGGTAGTTTGTATCAGATCATGAGGTCTGACGAGTTGCTGAATAAAGTTAGAGTGTGTTAGATGTTGAATAAATGGTTTGTAATAATATGAACCTGAATCATACTTTGACCTGGATCGGATCTTGGTTTGGGGTCAAGTTAGTATATTTTAATAATAATCTTGTTGTTTATATTTTAGTAATTTCGAGGTTGAGGCCGTCACAGTTGGTATCAGAGCTACAGGTTCGAGTCCCTGATCCATGTTAGGGATTGTGTCGAGTAGGTGATGACGTGAGTCTTTAGGTGTGAGTCAGCAACTCATATAGATGAGCAAACCTTTAGAGTCCGACGAGGGTTCCGATGACGTTACCCTATCATCTATTAAATGTTTTGATAGAATTGCTTTGACCTGGTTGTGTCTTCCCTGTATATTTATTATGTTGGTAGTGACCTATTGCGATTTTGAGTTCTCCATCTTGACAGAATCCCTCTGACTCGGATAGCTCAAATTCTGAGAGGACCCTGGATGTTGTTGCCGAGGAGACCCCTATGCCTCCTCCACCAGTCCCTTCCTTTGTGCCGAGAGACATCCCTGGACCTGGTACTCGTCCCCGTTGGGTACGTAGGTCTGTGTTTGCCTTTAGGGATTTCCCTCCCGGCTGTGGTCCCAGTTCTTCCTTGATGAGACCTCCAGTACCTCCTGTGTCCCCTAGTGGTACTTCTTCACTGATCCCTTACCATGTTCATCGAGCGGTGAATACTTCTTTTATCAGAGATCAGAGTCCGGGATTGGCTGCTCAGTTTGATCAGATACTTATTGCACATTTCCAGGGCATTTCTGCCCCTTCCCCTGAGGTGTGGGCCCGTGTGCGAGCATTGACCCAGATGGCTATTGAGAGGGTTAGATCTGTTGACTGTTTCATTAGCTCAGAGTTCAGAGCTGTGCGGTATCAGGACCTAGTCAACTAGCTAGTATTTGAGCTAGGTTCCATCGGTGCAGTGGTAGTGGTTATACCAGGTTTGCAACAGAGAGATACAGAGCTCAGAGTTGACTTCCAGGAGTTCTGTAGCTGTTTACTTTGTATATGTATATTATGTTGTGATAGTTTGTAGTAGGTGGGGCTGCTATGACAACCAATTTTGGTGTGTATTCAGATGGTTTCTTTTAGTTGGATTTTCAGTTGTACTAGTTGGGTTCCTGTTGGTTATTGTATTGTAGCTGCTTTATTCCATTGTTCAGTTTTTATATATTGTGCGTTGCTATTATTGTTGCTTCTGTTGCTGGCATTTTTAGATTATAATCATTCACTCAGGATGGATCCAATTAAACTGGGGATGAGGATATTGTCTTAGTGGCAACGCTCTCCTGACGCATAAATATAAACTGCCCGGAGCAATCCATTTTCTTATATATGAGTGTTATGTTTCAGGAGATGCCACTAAAGAGAAACTCTCAACCCAATAACGGATCTGCTGGGGATCCTTCCATGAGTGAATTGATGAATTTGTTGCATCAGCAGTCTACACAGCTGGCCCAACAGCAACAACAATTCCAGCAGCAGCAACAACAGTTGCAGCAACAACAACAGCAACAACAACAGCTCATACAACAACAACATCAACAAATGCAACACCAATAACTACAAATCCAGCAGCAGCATGAGATGAGGGGGACCAATCAGGGTGTTAGTTTCAAGTCTTTTCAGGCAGTAAAGCCCCCCGAGTTTAAAAGAGAAGTAGATCATGTTGCTGCCATGATCTGGTTGAAGGAGATGGAAAAAACATTTGCGCTCACCAAGGTGAGTGAGGATTTAAAGACAGATTATGCTAGCTATTTTCTGAAGAATGATTCGAATTATTGGTGGGAATCTACGCGAGCCCCAGAAGGAGAAGGTCCTGTTCCATGGGCCAGATTCACAGAGTTGTTTTTGGAGAAATACTTTCCGGACTGTCTCTAGAGTCAAATGGAGATGGAATTTTTGGAATTGAAATAAGGAGATAGGAGTGTTACGGAGTAAGAAGCAAAGTTTAAGGAGTTAGCCCGTATAGCACCCGAGTATGTGAGCTCGGAAACTCAGAAAGTGAAGCGGTTTTAACAAGGATTGAAGCCAGAAATAAGGAGTGGAGCTGTATCCTTATAACTCAAGACCTATACTTCGGTAGTTCAGGCTACCCTAGTGATAGAGAGTGATCAGAGGTTAGCTGCAAAGGAGCAGGGTGAGAAGAAGAGGAAATTTGAAAGTGGACCTGTTAGGTCAGAATCAGGAATAGCAAGTCGGAAGTTCCAGCATTGGTTTGGAAAGAATAAGAATAAGAGGTTCAAGAGGCAGAATTTTCCCCAGGTTAGACCCAGTACTACTTCAGTTAACTCAGCCCCGACGAGGGTTAGTAAGCTAATAGTTGATTGTAAGACATGTGGGAAGAAGCACAATGGACAGTGCCGAGAAAATATCAATTGTTTTAAGTGTGGACAGAAAGGTCATTATTCCATAGAGTGTAAGTCTGAGATTCAAAGAGTAACTTGTTTTAGTTGCGGCAAAGTGGGACACATAGCTAGGAATTGCAAGTCGGTTACCCAAGGTAATGTTGGAAGGAGCGTGTCCCAAGGACCAGCAACCAGTACTTCTAGAGCTAGGACTTTTAAGATGACCAAGAAGTCTCCAGTTTATGATTCCGATATGGTTGCAGGTACGCTTTCTCTTAATTCCATACCTGTTAACATTTTGTTTGATTCGGGAGCATTCAAATCTTTTATATCTGTGAATTGTGTGAATAAAATGCAATTGATGTTGGAAGACTTAGAGGAACCTTTGACCATAGAGGTGGCTAATAAGGATAAAGTACCCGTAAGTCAATTTTGTCCTAGATATTCCCTAGAGATCTCAGGATATATGTTCCCTGTTGACCTAATACCTTTCAAGTTGGGAGACTTTGATGTTATTTTAGGTATGGATTGGTTATCTCTATATAAGGCGAATATTTACTGTAAGAAAAAGAGAGTTGTTATGTATACCCCAGATAATAAAAGGATCAGCTATAAAGGGCAGAGGTAGGATAAAAAGTTCCTTTCAGTAATACAAGCAAAGAGATTATTGCGGCAAGGGTGTGAGGCGTATTTGGCTCATGTGGTGGATACGGAGAAAGAGACCCCTATTTTGGATGGGATTCCCATAGTGAGAGAATTCCCTGACGTTTTCCCAGAAGAGTTACCAGGATTGCCACCTGATCGAGAGATAGAGTTCTCCATTGATTTGATACCTGGAGCTGAACCAGTTTCTGAGGCTCCATACAGGATGGCCCCAATGGAAATGAAAGAATTGGCAAAGAAACTTCAGGAACTATTGGATAAGGGAGTCATTCGATCCAGTGTTTCTCCGTGGGGTGCTCAAGTGCTATTTATGAAGAAAAAGGATGGAAGTATGAGATTGTGTATTGACTACAGAGAGCTGAACAAGTTGATGATAAATAATAAGTATCCTTTGCCACGCATCGACGATTTGTTTGATCAGCTTAAGGGAGCATGTTATTTCTCAAAGATTGACTTAAATCTGGCTACCACCAATTGAAGATAAAGCCTGAAGATATCCCCAAGACTGCATTCAGAACAAGGTATGGCCATTATGAGTTTCTAGTGATGTCGTTTGGATTGACGAATGCGCCAGCGGCTTTTATGGATTTAATGAATAGGGTATATAAGGAGTATCTGGATGAGTTTGTTATTGTATCTATTGACGACATCCTCATATATTCAAAGAATCCAGAAGATCATGTAACGCATCTACGGATTGCTCTTCAGAAGTTAAGAGAAAAATAACTATATGCAAAGTTATCCAAGTGTGAGTTTTGGTTGACAGAAGTGCAGTTTCTTGGACATGTGGTGAGTAAGGAAGGTATCAAAGTAGACCTAGTAAAGATTGAAGCCGTATCAAAGTGGGAGCAACCGAAGACACCAACGAAAATAAGAAGTTTTATTGGGTTAGCAGGATATTATCGAAGGTTTGTGAAAGATTTCTTGAAGATTGCATCCCCATTAACCAAGTTGACCAGAAAGAATGAAAAGTTCGTTTGGACGGAAAAGTGTGAAGAAAGTTTCCAGGAATTGAAACAAAGATTAGTGACGGCTCCAGTATTAGCCTTGCCAGATGAGACGGGAAACTTTGTGATCTATAGTGATGCTTCATTGAAAGGATTGGGTTGTGTGCTAATGCAACATGACAAAGTTATTGCTTATGCCTCCAGACAGTTAAAACCTCACGAGCAGAAATATCCGGTTCATGACCTTGAGTTGGCGGCTATAGTGTTTGCTCTGAAGTTATGGTGTCACTACTTGTATGGAGAGAAATGCGATATTTATACGGATCATAAGAGCCTGAAGTACATATTCACGCAGAAGGATTTGAACATGAGATATAGAAGGTGTTTGGAGCTGATCAAGGACTACGATTGTTCTATTAATTATCACCCAGGTAAAGCTAACATGGTGGCTGATGCCTTGAGTAGAAAATAAAGGTTGAATATGATTAAGGTTGCGGAAGAACTAGCCCAAGACTTGGAAAGAATGGAGATTGAGGTTCGAGTACCTAGTGAGAATCAGGAACAACTATATGAAGTTACTTTCCAGCCGGTATTGATGGAAAAGATCAAAAAGGTTTCAAGAAGGAGTTATGGAACAAGAGTTGGATACTTTGACGGGAGAAGAGTTGCGTACTCAAAAAGATAATCAAGGTTTGTATAGATTTTCATCCAGAGTTTGGATTCCTAATATAACGGAATTGAAGAATGAAGTATTACACGAAGCACATAACTCTAGGTTTTCTATCCACCCTGGTAGTACTAAGATGTACCAAGACTTGAATAGAAACTTTTGGTGGCCAGGAATGAAGAAGGATATTGCCAATTGGGTAAGTAAGTGTCATGTGTGTCAAACGGTGAAAGCGGAACATCAACGACCAAGTGGATTGTTACAACCTTTGGAGATTCCCCAATGGAAGTGGAAAGAAATTGCTATAGATTTTGTAATAAGATTTCCAAGGACAAGAGCAAATCATGACGCTATTTGGGTAATCATTGACAGATTGACTAAGTCAGCGCATTTTCTTCCGATCAATGAAAGTTATTCGTTAGAAAAGCTAGTTAAGTTATACTTGGATGAGATAGTTACCAAACATGGAGTGCCTGTGTCTATAGTGTCAGATCGAGACCCAAGATTTAATTCTAGGTTCTGGACTAAATTCTAAGAGTGCCTAGGAACAAAGTTAAATATGAGCACCGCTTATCATCCACAGACAGACGGCCAGAGTGAAAGAACGATTCAGACCATAGAGGATATGTTGAGAGTTTGTGTTTTGGATTTTAAGGGTAATTGTGATGAACACCTACCTTTGATTGAATTCTCGTATAATAACAGTTACCATGCCAGTATCGGGATGCTGCCTTACGAAGCTTTGTATGGGCATAAGTGTAAATCACCGTTATATTGGGATGAAGTAGGAGAGAAGAAAGTGTTAGGTCCTGAGTTGGTTCAGCAAACCAAAGATGCAATAATGTTAATTCGGAAAAGGTTGGAAGCAACCCAAGATAGACAGAGAAAGTATGCATATTTGCATAGGAAGAATATAGACTTCGAGATAGGAGCTCTGGTGTTACTAAAGGTATCACCTTGGAAAAGGTTAGTGCGTTTTGGTCAGAAAAGAAAACTTAGTCCCAGATTTATGGGACCCTTTGAAGTTATAAAGAAAGTGGGAAAGGTTGCTTATGAGATAGCGTTACCACCGCAGTGGCAGCACATTCATAATGTGTTCCACGTATCTATGTTGAAGCCCTATATCCCTAGTTCGAATCAAGTCATATAATATGAACCGATTGAGCTTCAGCCAGATTTGTCCTATGTGGAACAACCGATCCAAATCCTAGACCGTAAAGAGCGAGTCCATAGGAATAAATCGATCCCTATAGTAAAAGTCTTGTGGAGAAATCCTCGAGTAGAAGAGTCTACTTGGGAATTAGAGTTAGAAATGCTTGATAAATATCCTCATTTGTTTAGCTAAGTCAGATTCTGGGGACAAAATCTTTTTAAGGGGGAAAATATATAATGACTCGTGTATTTTTCTTTTTATTTCTAATATTTAAAAGTGTAATAGTGGAATGAATAATTAAATAAAATGTGTGTATTGACTTTGGCAGCAGTTGTTGATTGTTATTTATTTATTGGTGATATGTTGGTATGAGAATTGGATTATGTGATCTATTTGTGAGTTATACGATTTTATTTCGCCTCTAAAAGTGATTTTATTACAGTTTTAATTCCATAAATATTTGGATGATCTCTAAAATTGGTTTTATAATTTTATAATTTCAATATTTATTTTTAGAACTTTATAAAATTGAGAAATCAATATTTCATTAATTATTTATTTTTAAATGATTTTCCGAGTGTGTTTAGTTGTAAAATCAATATTTAATTATGGAAATCTTCAAAAATCATGAAACTTATATCTTATTAAGTTTGTATTATTCTGAGAATCTTAAAATTATTTTGGAAATGTTCGGTATTCATTTCACCCGTACGTCGTTTCGTTATTTGTTGAAAATCGGGTACAAAGTGCACCTTAAAAATTGTTTTTAAAATTTCGAAATTTATGTTTTTATAAACTTCGGGATATATTCTGAAATTTTAAGAGTATTTTGGAAATATTTTAATATGTTTAATTCACATTCTGTTTCGTTAAAAATAAGAATTTGGGTTAAAAATCGAGTCCCTGGATATTCAGGAATACGTGTTAACAACTTATAATAAGAAGTTAACACATATCCAATTTTGCAGGACACGTGTTAACAGCATCTCAATTCCTAAAACATCAATCTCTTATCTCAGCTGTTTTCTTTTTTTTTGCCCTGTTGCTCTCGGCTTCTTCTTCTTCTCCGATTCTTGAAACAACTCCTCTTCACTTCGTTTCACTCCCCATTTTTGTTTTTCCTTTTTTCGGTGATTCTCCGGCCTCCAGTCCCGGTAATTACTTCCGATTGTTTTGTTTCGATTTCCAGTTGATTCATTCCTGTTATATATATGTGTGTGATTGTGTATATGCGTGTGTGAGTTTATGTGCGTGTGTGTGAGAGTTTGTGTGCGTGTGTGTGTGAGTTTTGTGTGTGTGGGTGGTGATGGTGGAGGCGGCAACGCCGACTGTGGCTCTGTTTTTGTTTCCTTTGGTTCTGTTGGCGCGTTTGGCGCGTGTGCTTGTGTTGGTTGACTGATTTTTCTTGCTTGTTACAAATTTCTGCAGAGAATAATTCGATTAAGGATTCGTGAAATAAATTATGCGGGAATTTTTTTTGGTAATTAATCGGCATAATTTATTTGGGAACTCGTATTATATCGGGCGCCAATAAATTATACCGCAGTTGACGATGAACTTCGATGAGTCAACGGTGGACGGTGATGACTTTGTTCTAAGTCCTAAATTTTATAAATAAATAAAATGATTTGTATAAAATGTTTTCAAAAATAAATCGTATATTGGAATTGTAGATACGTGAATGTGGAATTGGTATTGGAATGAAAATTGGGGATTGTTGTGATTGTTGACATCGATTGTAATCGACGGAGTTGCTGCCAAAATTTTCTAAAAATCTATTTTAATACGTACGTATTTATATTATACGTGTTACTCCTATTCATGTTCGGATTACGTGATTACGTAATTATGTGTATAATAACTATACGAGTCAGGTTATCAGATTGAGTTATTAGAATTTTAGGATATCAAGCATGTCGGTATAAACGTATGAATAGCTAAATGTTTTATTCTCGTAATGGAATAGAACGTTTTAAGTTACGTATCCCCTATAGTTATAAATCACCGTTTTCAAATTGTTTTGGGGAAAACTAACTTCGAAAGGTACCTATCTCGAATGAAATGATTTGCGAACTGGATTTTATATGTGTGATGGTAAAATGAATGGTTTTGAAATGAGATAGGTACAAGTGTTTTGAAAACTGGATAAAACGATCAGATATGGGATACATTGGGGCCAGAGTAGGCCTATGGAGGTGGCGTAAGAGGCTAATTCGGTTGCGCGCATTATATAACCGATTAGTCCCGCAGGTTAGAGACCTAGCTAGTCTCTAAGTTTCGGAACAGGTAAATGGGATGGCAGGTAGAGCCGTCTGGTGTTGATAGCCTGATTAGCTATATTCACATATCCGTTACGTATCTGATTTGGATTTGTGATTTCCGTAAGGGTATAAGTGGTGGATACAACGGTTTATAAATGTGAATAGTATGCTAAAATTGGACTTTGGTACTTACACAACACACTACTATGTTGTTTTGATAAAACATGCTAGTTAGTTATATCCAGTTATCTCCGATTTTCATTATGTAATGTTGATGACATGATTACAACTCTGTTCCTATTATTGTTATATTACTGTTTTTATTCCGTTATTCATATGTTGGTACTGCTGAGCGATTATGCTCACCCTTGCAAACTGTCATGTATATCTCGCAGATGCCTAGAAGACTAGTCAGACATACCCGTGTTCCCGCCCCTTCTGGACCCGGCTCCTCTGAGGTAGTTTGTATCAGACCATGAGGTCTGACGAGTTGCTGAATAAAGTTAGAGTGTGTTAGATGTTGAATAAATGGTTTGTAATAATGTGAACCTGAATCATACTTGGACCTGGATCGGATCTTGGTTTGGGGATCAAGTTAGTATATTTTAATAATAATCTTGTTATTTATATTTTAGTAATTATGTTTGGTGACGTCAAATCCTGACCCCGGGGTTGAGGCCGTCACAACCTTGGTTCACGTGGTTTACAGGCTATTACGTAAACACGTGGGGTTTACCCAATACGCACCCGAAGGGTAGCGGTTACGGGTTCCCTACAATAAAAAAGAAGAAGATGAAATTAATGTTACTTCAATCTCAAACAACCCTATAAAAGAGATAAATCATTATTACATTGGTGATGACATATAATTATAAGCATTACAACAATCGCGTCCTCCATTTTTTAATAATTTTAATAATATTATTTACAAATTATGTATATTTAATTTAGTAATTTAATTTACTTGAAATAAAATTTGAAAATTTGTAACTCATTATAATTGTCAAAAAACTGTAACTTAACTCAACTTAATTATATAATACATATTGTTCGACGGTGCCTCACGAAAATGTCTCGCATTTTATTATAATCATTGCACCACTCCGTAATTTTATCAGAATGCCCAATATTAAATGGTATAACTATTGTTACATCAGTCCCAAACAACCTTGTAAAAAAAATACAACATTACTATATTTTTTTATTAATTAGAAATATAAAACACTACAACAATTGCATATCCCGTACTTTTTAAGAATATTGATACTATGGTCTAAATCCGGTGCCTCAAACTTATAAGTTTACTCAACTTAATTATATAATATATTTTATTCCACGGTGCCGAGACATCTCGCATTTCATCATGAGTTTTTGCACAAATTTATAATTTTACTCAATCTATATATATTAATAAATATTTACTCGACGGCGGGTCACGGCATCGTTTCACATTTTACTATAAAAATATTATCATATAAAAATAACTTTATTAAAATTATTAAAAATATGAATATTTTATTATTAAAATTTACGAATCGAACCGTTTTAATCTAAATAAATAATTTAGTAAGGGTGAAAACCCTAAATAACCATATATTAATAACTATGAGTCAAAAATACCCACCATTGGCCTAAAATACCCAATTATACTCCAGTGGAATTATATTTTGATATACAAACTGGATTATCATGCTTGAAAGTTGATATTGATTTGCTATTATAGTATCAAAATTTTCACTGGAACTTGTGAGATACTCCTTTGTCACTATAGTTTTGAATAAAGTTTTAATATTATTAAATTAAAGTCCACATTTTAGTTAGAATTTAAGCTCTAGGCCCTAAACCATAACACTTAGATTAGGAATTGTTGAAATCTAAAATATTAAAAATTATAAAATATGGTACATGCTTAAATAATAAAATAATAAAATAAATATTTAAATATTCAAAAAAATAAAAAAAATTGCATGATGCTTCGCACATGGTGGATGGAGTACGAGAGTATCACCACCGAAAACTATTTACATAAAATTTACTCAATTTAAGAATTTGTGTTCATTTAATTAATATATTTTCAATTAAATACGATCTATAAAATTATTGTGAAATTCGCTTAATGTATGTTATACTCTTTCCTCCTATTTTTAAAAGTATAACGGCTAATAATTTTAACAAATATAGATTTTAATAGAAAGTTATTATTCTTAAGAGTTCATTTTATTTTATATTAAACAATTCATTGAACTTTTCTAACAAACAAATAATTTAATTTATTTTGAAAAAATAAAATAAAATTACATCACATTTATAGGTCGAGCTATAAAAATCTGTGCAATCTCTCATCCATTTTTAAGAATCGAATATAATAAAATCAACTAAAATTCAAAATTGCATTAAACTATAAATTATTTATACTTTTAATTTTACAACTTGAATTATATATATGTTACCAGTGTCATGTCGCATTTTATTACATAAAAAATATTATTATGATTAAAATAAATATAAATATAAAAAATATGATTAAGAAAATGATCTAATCTTATTTTTAATCACTATGTCTATTTGCATAATTGTTTTACTACATTAATTTTTTATTACTACATTTTTTCATATAGTTTTTATATTTATAACATTTTTTCAATTGTTTTGAAATAATTTTCTAAATAATTTCACAATTTTTGCTTCATATTTATATTAATATATTATATTTATTGAAATTACTTTTTTAAATACTTAGTTCAACGTGTCTTAAAATAATTTAAAATTTTATTTATTTATGAGAGGATGTAGCTTTTGATCGTTTTATTAACAATAGTAAACTCAAACAACAAATTGATATTAACTTTAGCCATTTTAAATTATTATTTATATAAATTATTCATCAATTACATATACGTCTAAAACATAAATTAAATTATATTTATAATTAATTATGAAAGGTTGCCAATATTTATATTTTCTAAATGTAAATGTTTACAAATTATATAATTTTATTAATACTTTAGTTATTATATGAAATTGTTTATAAATGTCTCAAAATAAAATTAAATTCAATTTTGATTTTGTATTCACTATAATTATTTTTACATTGAAAAGTTAAAGACTTACCCTGTGACCAAGTTAGCTAACACATACAGATTACCAATATAGTGTATGAAATAATTAATAATTTCATATGAATATCCTTTTCATCAGCTAATAGAATATGCTAAACTTTCACAAAATCAATAAATTAGCTACAATTTATGCATTTTATATGGCTATCATTTTCATCAACTAATAGATATGATCAACTGATATACCAAAGAGGTGAATTTAATATGTTGAATATCTCTTATCATTGTAGAAGTTTAAACTATGGCAAACATGTGTTGTTTTAGTTTCTATTGGAAAACAACATTTGTTAAGCAACACAATCTTCATACACCTGTAGAGCTTCTAAGTCTTTTCATCCTTACAATTTCCTTTATCCTTGGAGGTTGAAGGACAACTTCTGCTTTTTAATAAAATAGTAGCTTTGTCATTCTGTTGAGTGAGTCTTAGAGCTGTGCACTTTGTATAAGTTGATGCACCAATTTATTTTCTAAACTCAGAGAAGTTATTATGACATCACATTCATTGTGATCACCTAGATATCCTCTTTCTTCACATAGATGTATCTTTTTTCCCACAAGAACAATATGTACACTGGGTGCAAAACAAAAGAGGCTACACTTTTAGAGCACACTCTCATAGCTTTTCCCACTTGATTTATAAGAAAGCTAACACAAATATATAAGCACCTCTATAATTCAATGGCCCCAACGTGCTATATATAATCTTCCTGGCCTATAGTATCCTATAGGTCTAAGTTGACAATCCTTAAGAAATTTGCAACACTGTAATATTTATACAGAACACTAAAAATTACACACAAAAAAATTAACACCAACCAAACCTAAAAAATGAACTATTACCAAAGAAATATAATATATAACCTTCCCACCTCAAGTTAACATCCTTCTCATTTTAAGTCATTGATAGTAATTATTGTCGGTAAGAGCAAAGTCACATTAACTCTGCATATAACTGATAAAACCTTTTTATTTCAAGGAGCCAGAAACTTAAAGTTGAAATAATATTTCTCCAAAAGTCATGTAAACGGTAAAGACACCAAAATTTGAGACATAAAATGTGATTACCCTAATCAGAGAAGAAAGAACTAACCTCTTGTACCCTCGCGATAAGTTCTGTGTCAACAAATAATTTTCGTGCCCTTGCTCAAATTTCTTTCCCTGTCATAGAACTTTTTTATCATTCAAGAGATTCATAATCAAACACAGTCTATCCTGTTATTTTTATCATCAATAAAGATCTCTTGAGCATTGACTTTGACAGAATTGACGTATATATTGCTAAAAGTGGAGAGAAGACGTGAGATTCATCCAAATTAAATAATGACCCTTGCATTGGAGAATCAACTTTATTTGATGCAGCTGAGAGAAAATAATCAATGTGGTTGTAGTCTTGAAGCAAATTAAAGTTATTCACTGAAAAAATAGCGTGTTGGTCATAACAAAATAAGAAAAGGCCTGATATTCTAAATATATCAAAGAACACAATAGCATAAGTACTGCTATCACCATCCCACATCAGATCAAACCGGTGAAATACAACACGACACAACACACTCTATCAAGTTCTATAAGAAATAAAAAATTATCTTAAATTTCGACTCCATACTACTTTATTCAATCTCTCTAGCATGTTTAAGTTAGTAAATAGTATTGCGATTTATTATTTTCATGTGTCTTTCTGCTAATATTCTGTTGATGATTCTTTATTCATGTTGTTGTATATTAGTTAGAAAGCTATCCACATATAATAGTAATAATATAATCACAATAATCACTCATGATATATAAGCATG
This sequence comes from Apium graveolens, assembly GCF_009905375.1. NCBI lineage: Eukaryota > Viridiplantae > Streptophyta > Magnoliopsida > Apiales > Apiaceae > Apium > Apium graveolens. Next base: position 99,713,218 of record NC_133651.1, read on the forward strand.
ATTGTTTAAGTATTGAATTTGAAATTATACACAATCATAAAGGAATTTTTTGTTATTTCCATAGATAATTAACAATATTGCATTTTTTTGACACTATAGTCTTTTATTGAACACAATTTTAAGCACTTCATTCTTTTCAAAATGAAACTATCCACATATAATAGTAATAAGATTTTATCTCTAGATAAGTAATAATACCATTAGTCTCCGATCTAGCCAGCCTAAGCACACACAATTTTAAGCACTTCATTCTTTTCAAAATGAAAATATTTGTAAAAGATTTTCAGATCCTCATGACAATAATAAGCACAAAAAACTTAATCAATGAAAAAATATACACAACATCGTAAAGATTATCAGATATCATCATAGAATTAATAACCAATTATGCAATGATGCATACACATGAATCGGGAAAAAAATATACCTTATAGATGAACATGAATCTTTATTCCATACCCAATCCATAAAAGTTATTGTGAAAACTATTATCTGCGAATGAATTAATTAAATAATTTATAAAAAAAGAAATTTGTTGCTAAAGAATACATCATAATGGTAACGAACATTAAAAAATGTTAAATTGATGACAAATTTACAAATATAACAATCATTTTCATTTGGACTTTAGATCCTTCCCATGCCCCTTCTCAAGTTCATGAATACAGCCTAAAAACCCATGTAATGAGAGGACAATACAATATTGACTGAGATTCTGGAACAGTCAGGATATACATATATTTCATTCTCTTGTTGAATAAAGCCACAACTATTTAACTTGCAAAACTTCCCTTCCGAAATAATAATACCTAATCCCTAAAGCCAATGAGTGTAACTTAATTAGTGGAATCATAAGAAAGGTTTTGCAAAACCAAATATCAAATAAATTATTCTAATCTTAAGAATTTGATGTATCTTTAGTATTTCGGTCATCCCAAACCCATATCCCTTTCATATAATTAGTATTTTGTGAATGTGCTCTAACACAGTACATGCCTCATAGACTCCTATAATGTCGCGTCTAAGTGTGCAAGATATGTATCATGTGCAATAATATAGTTTTGAAAGATGTACGTGCATAACATAAATATATGTGTAAATTCAATCTTCTTGCAAACACAAAAGACTAACGCAATTTTTAGAGAATTTCAAGTTTTCACTGCCTTGAAAATATGACCAAAAAGAAAGTAAATTTTTAGTTTCACCTATCTAACTTACCTCAGGTGTTTCGGTGATCAAATTCCAATTTTTCATCTTTTTTATTGTATCATCACCCTTTTTCTTTTGTTCTTCATCAAATTATTCACCTATAATACTGAAACTCTGTTCTCAAATCTTGGATTCTCTCATCAAGCTATAAGGTCAAAATTATACAATTTATATAAAATTAGAAACAATTTATAGAAATACTTTATATTTAAATTAATCAACAAATACTATTATGAAATTAGCTAATTAAAGGAATAAACGGTTAAAATAGTCATCACGCTCTGGAATAATTCATATGTACACTTTCTTCATAAATAACTTAACAGAAATATTATCTCATCAAATAGAGCCGAAATATCTTATTTCACTTCCTCGTATTCCATTTTAATACCATCCTGTAAGAGATCAATAGCAAAATCGAAATAAAAGTTATTTAAAACTAACATCAAATAGTTGGAGTGCAAACACTTAAGCTCTAACAAAATCAAAAAAATAATTGAATCATGATGGGACTAAAAAGATCACTTGGTTGTGTACGAGAGTATCCCGGGAGTTGGGTCAAATAAATTCACAACCACATAACACAAAGTCCTATATACATTAACATGTGTGATCAGTCAAGCATACCAAATAACTTTCCCATCATTATCATACATGTATCATAGCATAAACATTAAACAAATTTTCAAATAAGATAAACTGAAATCGCACAAATTGTCAAATAAAATATCAAACATTGAGAGTGCATAAAATTGAAATTACAAATTGTATAAAGTATGTAAAAAAACCTACCCAGTCTATTCAGTAGAGTAAAAAATGAAGAATATATCACCAGTAACAAAAATCACCTATTTTATATCTTCCTGAAACATCAAAAAATTAAATTGATTAGACAACACGATTCAAAGAAGGTGGAGAAGGTTGAGCAGTTGCAGATGGACATTTGTAACCTTTAGAAACTGAACAAACAATGCTTTAGAGGTCACAACCATTCATAAATACAAATTAATATATGCTCCGTTTATACGTATCTGGTAACTTATTTTTCCAAATTACTTAATCATGTGAATCTCTACAATTAAAACTACAAATATTCCTCATAAAATAGATCTTTGATGCCTGCAAAATTATTACAAATGTCAGAATGTGTATTCAGCTTAAAAAAGTGATATTTGACAACTATTAGATTAATGAACAACAATAGCAAATGAAAATCCCATTACGGTATTTAAAAGATGTTATATTACAAAGTGAAGGATCATATGCTATTTCCTGATAGATAGATGGAGCCTTGCAAACATTCAAAATTAACAAAAAATAAATAACCAACAAGATTGAAACCTGAATTACCAAAATAATCTCAGTTGTAATTCCAATAGAGTCGACAGTTCATCTTCCACTTCTACTTCCTCATCTTCCCTTTTACTACAATTATGCAAGAAAATAACAAAAAATAAAAAACAAAACGAAATTCTTTAGGACTAAGATCAAGCAGTTGGAGTGCAAAAAATGACTTATAAGAAATAAATTATATTACCAGGTTGTGTATCTCAACTGATAGGGAATAAATAAATCTTGATTACGTAATTAATATTGCATTAATTACACATGATTTGGGCTACAAGGCCCAATAAGAAGATGTATGACATTCAGACCAAAAAGGTTAACACGTTGATCAGGCCTGATGGACCAGATCAGACCTGATGGAACAAAGAAGGCCCAAAACCCTGACTATTAATTAATTTCGTAATTAATTAATAAGGGATAAGTAAGCTGATAAGATGAGCCCTAGTGGAGAAATAAATCATTGTAGATTGGCCTCCAAGGAACCTGATGGGATAAGGAATCAGCTTCCTACTTTTTAGGATTCAAAAGTCTATTCTAATTCTGAGACTTGCCCACCAAGTCTCCTTACCCAAGTCCAATTCAAGGACTCCCAACATCTATATAAGGGAACTCACCCCACAAATCAGAACTACATTTTTTGACTTGATCCTTGGTAATCAGCAAGGTACGTAGGCATCTTGTTAAGGCAGATTGAGTCATGAAACACAAGAGCAGCCAAATCGAGCCTCGAAGCTCACGTTACTTAGTAATAGATACAACAATTATTATACCTTAATTTTTGATCCATAATATTTGGTGCCGTCTGTGGGAAAGGCACAACAACAACCATGGCGAGAACACGGAGAACAAGCAGCGTCCTTGAAGGAGGAACACCCGCGGGGACAACCCAAACAATTTCGTCAACCGTGGAGGTGCCTCCACATTCAACCTATGTCGTCACCCAAGGAGGAGCCCAGGTAGGGGCAACTGAACCTCAACCTCAAGGGACGGTTCCCCCGGCTCCTCAAGGTACGAATCTCCAACTTCAACAACTACATAAACCTGTGAATTCTCGACCCATTGGGTATGAGTATTCAACCGTTGTGACCATTAACCCGCCTTATGGGATGCCCCTTTATCCTGAGGTTGGAGGAAGTGGACATGCTGGACGGAGTGACGCACGGGGGCAAATACCCCCTAATACAAGGTTTGGATCCTATCCCGGAGGATCAGGAATTTTCCGGTCCTTATACTGAGAGAGACTCCGAATCTTCGGATGATGAAGTGGCCCCAAGAAGGAGACGTGCTGGTAAAGAGCCAATGGCTGATGGTAACCAACGTCCTAGGAGCACCCGATGGGTGAATCCCCAAGAAGTGCAGGAGAGAATCAAGGCCCATGAGGCTGAGATTTAAAGGCTGAAGTGTGACTTGGAGGCGCACCAGGTTTTCAGGCCCCCATTACCGCCTAGGGGGAGGAATCCTCTCCAATCACAGACCTGGATGGTCCGTCACAAAGAAGGGCTGTAGCCCTAAGAGCTGATCCAAGCAATCTTCTTCCCCTTGGGGATCCTGATGATCCCACTCCACCATTTACTGAAGAGATAATGAATGCCCACATCTCAAGGTAAGTACAAGATGCCCACTATCAAAGCTTATGATGGCATGGGAGATCCCGCTAATCATGTCAGGGAATTCTCCAATGCACTGTTGTTGCAACCCTTGAATAACGCTATTAAGTGTCGGGCCTTTCCTCAAACCCTCTCGGGTATGGCTCAAAGATGGTATAGTCGTTTGCCCCTGAAATCTATTGGGTCCTTTAGAGAATTAAGTCAGGGTTTCATTAAGCAGTTCATCAGCGGGAGAGTGCATGAGAAAAGTTCAGCATCCCTCATGAGCATTATGCAGGGAGCGAAGGAATCCTTGAGAGACTACCTGAATCGTTTCACGAAGGAAGCTTTAAAAGTCCCGGACCTTGATGACAAGGTAGCAATGATAGCACTGCAAAAGGGAACTGGGGATGAGTTCTTCAAGATGTCCTTGGCCAATCACCCCCCTGAGAGCATGTTGCAGCTCCAAGATAGGGCCGGGAAGTACATCAAGGTGGAAGAAAGCATGAGGAAGACCGTGGTGAGCAACGAGTCCGCTGGAGGCAAGAAGCGGAAAAACTGATTTGGAATATATCGCTAAGGACAAATATCCTAGAACTGAGCAAAACCCTGATTCAACCCCTAAGAAAGGAGGACCTGGGCAAAAGTTCGCTGAATACGCTAAGCTGAATGCTCCTAGAAGCCAGATCTTGATGGAAATCGAGAGAGACCAAGATATTCGTTGGTCTAAACCCTTGAAGGCAGATCCTGCCAAGCTAAACAAGAGCAAATATTGTAGATTTCGCAAAGATGTTGGTCATGACACCCATTTGTGTAGGCAACTGAAAGATGAAATAGAGTTCCTCATTCGATAAGGAAGATTGCACAAGTACACTAGGGAAGGAAGAGATAGGAATAATAATGGGAGAAAGAACTTTGAAGATCGTAGGAGGGACCAAGACGATCAGGGGCGGAATCCCCAGCCTATGGGACTAGTCATAAATACGATCTTTGGAGGACCACAACCCCGAAGACCTGTGATAAACATAATTTTTGGAGGACCAACTGCTGCTGGATTATCCAAGAACTCCAGGAAAGCATATGCCAGGGAGATTATGCATATTGTTGGAGAAGCCCCGAAGAGGGCCAGGACAGGAGTAATAATGGCTTTTGATGATTCTGACCTAGAGGGTGTGAAATTTCCTCATGAAGACCCGCTGGTCATAACACCTATAATAGGAAACATCCCGGTTAAGAGGGTCCTTGTGGATAATGGTGCTTTAGTGGATATCTTTCTCCATGACACCTTTTTAAGGATGGGTTATAATGACTCCCAATTGACCCCAACCGACATGCCGATATGTTAGGTATGAATACAATACAGAGGGGGGGTGAATGTGTTTTGGCTTAAATGTTTGATTTTCGATCGACTTAGGCTATAGCAGTTGGTAGTTATTAATGATTTAGTAGAATGGATGTTAAACATAAATAGCTGTGCAAATATGTAAAACAAAGATCTTCAAAACTCACTTAATTTTATATTAAAAATCAAACAGTGTTTTGCTACAAAATCTCTAAGTTCTTGTTTTAGAACTTAGCTTCTTTCTTGAGAGAGAATACACAATTTTTCTATTCTGATTGTTCTCTTTAACTAGAGGACCAGTGTTAACTTTATAACTCAGTTAACTGCTGGTTTACACGGTAGATAATAAACATGCTATTAGCTTTTCTAAACCGTCACTTGTCATTTCTATTTATAGAAAAGCAAATCTTCCATTTATGGCTTAGCATATCTTTAGCATCCCGTGATTACTTTAATCTCCTCTGTCAGTTAATCTTTGTCATTGATCTTGCACATCTCTCAAGCTGCTTTTTGTAGACTTGTCAATCCAGCTGTGTGAATTGTTTGTTGATTTGCAACCTTGGATATTGAACTGTTCTGCAATTCTATACTTAGAGAAATTTCTTCACTTCGAGATCTCCAATTAAGCTATAGAGAACTCGACATCTTGATAGGCATGTTGGCTTGTCGATATCTCTGAAACTTCATTGTTAACTTGACTTATCGACAACTCTGAGTTCTCTAGTGAATTTTGGTTTATCGATAACTCAGAGTTCTCTAATGGACTTTGGTTTATCGATAACTCAGCGTTCTCTAATGAATGTACACTTTTCGATATCTCTGAGTTCTCTAATGGGTATCTGACTTATCGATATCTCCAATAGCAATTCCTGAGTTCTCTGCACCCGATGGATGTTGCTTATCCGTCGGGTAGACATTGCTCATCCGTCTAGTAGATTTTGCTCATCCGTCGGGTAGACATTGCTCATCCGTTGAGTAGATATTGCTCATCCGTCGGGTAGATGTTATTTATCTGTCGGTACTCTCTGGAGTTTAAATGACTTCTCGATAAGTCATTCTGGAGTTCTCGAATGATTTCTCTATAACACTAATTCTATGACTTGTAGAGATCTTGACTTAGAATGTTTTACACCAAATAGATTTATTCAACTCCAAGCTTCTTCATAATTCTTCTGAGGCATGATCTTTTTGATCTTCTTCCTGATAAAATTCTTTGGCTTGACACTATTTAGAGAAAAATGCTCCAGTCTGCTCCATTTATATTTTACAGACATTAAGTGTTACAAGTATTAATTACGGATTAAGGTTACAATACAACTAATCTTAGGGTTGTCAGTATGATTAAGTCTTGTTATAATACAGGCATGTCTTGCACAACAATCTCCCCTAATTTGTGAGAAGATTGCTTATCACAAATTCATGCATGTTAACAAGACTAACCCCAAGTTAAAGAATGAAAATAAAATAATACAAAAGCTGATACAACACTTGTACAATGAATATTTGACAGTTTACAATAATTAAGTAAAGACCGAGCTGTCTGATTCTTTCTCAATTATGTTCTTAATTTGCACAAGTATTTCCAATTCTTCTAGGATGGGGGTGTCAGTTAGAGCCTCTATTAGTTTCAGCAAATCTGGCTTAGGATATCTAGCTAACATCCTTATCCTATAACTTGACAAAGAGCCAGCCTTTATATTCAGAAATCTTCCATCCTTTGATATTCTGCTCTTGCCTGCTGCCTTCAACTCTTCTGATCTTCTGATATTATTAGCTCCAGTAATCTTTGACATTCTTCTGAGGCATAATTCTTTGACATCATCTATTATATATTACATACATGTTTGTAGTTTGGTTATCCTCTTTTTGGTTACCCCTTTCAATCACAACTATACAAAATTTTTACTAAGTTTTCTGAATTTAATTATTTAAGGTGTAAATTACAAATTGGTGGTTGAACTTTATCCACTTTTATTTATGTTTTAGAGATAAAAATTTGAATTTTGTAAAATATTGGTTGTACATTACTTTTACTTTTTAAAATGTAGTTTTTGTAGATGTGTTCATGGGTCGTATAAGCCGTTTAACCTGACCCAAACCTGTCCTATTTTCGGTCGACCAAAATAAACCGTTATTCGATTTGGTTGAATAACTACAACCCGGCTTTAATGGGTTGAGCATGATTTTAGATTTTATTGGGAAAACCCAACCCAGTCTGAGGGTAATTGAGTAAATATACACATTATATTTATATTTTATACAAGCAAATTTGTAGAGCATCAGCATGTCACTTCGATGATTTCCAAGCCTTATTACTCCTCAGTTATTTATACTTTATATAATTTAGTAGACATTTTTGAAATATGTACTTACTCAAAATATTGGTCCAAATGATACTCCTTTACATATTTTGAGGTAGTTAACACACATTGCACGCTAATGAACCAACATCTAAAGATACAGAACTAAATTAAAAATTTAAAACATGGTGATACACTAACATAAACATATGCATTATAATTAATTTAACATGAATCATAGGTTTAAATATCAAAGTGGTCACTCAAGGGAAAATTATATATCACTTTGACCATTGTTTTTAACCGGGTATCATCCGAGTCACTGTAACGCCCCCAAATTCGGGGCTAGGAATCTGGGTCGTCACGCCATCCGCAATCATGTATAACCTGTATTAACTTAATAATATAATAATTATGTATCGCATACCCCAAATCCCCCTTCTCTCTCTCTCTCACACACACACACACTTAAGTTATAGCCTTAAAAATGATGTACATCAAGTAACTTATGTTATTACAACTCAAATGTACTTTACAAGATCTCAGACTATTATTCGTAACCTCCACATAAAGTTACAATAATTTCTGCTAATATCTTATACCTATCTGGATGCTCTGGCCCACCTGAGAAAAAACTGCAAGGACTTTTCGAAAAGCCTATGTATTCTCCCTGCGATTACAAGTGATTAACTCCCTCACCGTATACTGGTTATCTGTTGTGTCGTGACATTTAAAAGAAAGCAAGAGTGAGCAATAACGCTTAACAATAGTATAAAGCAGTTGAAAAAACTGTAAAATAAAATTATATTTTCTCGTATTACATAATATACTCTGGAGAATAACTTTCTTGGTGATATATACCTTTTCTTTTTAATCCACATCGGAATTTATTTATCAAAATATCTTGTGAATACCCTTGGTAACTTAGCACCTTAGCTTGAGTCACGGTATTAATAAATACGTATCGAAAATAAAAATAATGTAGGGTTCGATAAACTATATTGGTCCCTGAAAATAGACGGATGTAGGCAAAAAAAATCATATTGAAACTCAACAAATTCATTTATTTTTATATCAATATTATTTATTTAACATTTTATTTTTATCAATTACCGTAAATTTTAATTTGAAACAAAACATATGATTGATATTTAAACTAATTATCTCTAGAAATTTTTTTCGTATAACAAAACCTACATTATGTTGCATAAAAATATATAAGAAAATTTCTGTATTAACATGTAAAACGCGGTTAAGTTGACGTCTATACAATATATAACACATAATACGATATAAACTATCAAATAATTAATCTCGCTTATTAATTATATCATCTACAAATTTTTTAGAATAATTTTGGTGTCGCGCGTAACGCGACTTTATATCCCAGTTTAGGTACGGGTGTTGTTCTCTTGGAGTCTTGCCACCTTATTGTAGAGGTGTTTAAAAAATCCGTTAAATCGTGAATGCAGACCATACCATGGCAACCCGAACCAAGAAAAACTGAAACAGCTAAAACCATTTTTAATGGTTCGGTTAACTTTACGCATAAATGGTTTGGTTGTGGTTTCCTATAAATTAAAACCATGTAAACCAAACTGGACCGTTATATAATATATTAGATATAAATGATGATATCTGGACAGAAATTATCAGAAGTTTTTATCAGGACTTATATCAGCATTTACTGAAGAGTGACGTCATCAGTACTTATTAGGGGCGGACCTAGGATTATAAACCTACTGGGGCTGTAGTGATTTTTTTTCCGCGCGATTCAACAAAAATTTATTTGAGTAAACTAGCATATACATGTAAAATGAAAATCACATAATTCACCTATACTACTAATTTGAAATCCAACATATGCAAAAACTAAGTAATAAAGATATTAGTTCATAATGACAAATAAAAGAAGATATACTCACATCATTTGAGTTGTGCTCGACGATTTTTTTGAGCATAAAAATCATCTATCACTTCATCTGGATCAATTTCTTCAGCATACTCCCTCTCAATGTTGATAAGCATAGTGTCTCTCAAATACTCTTCCCCCATTTTATTTCGAAGATCAGTCTTAACTAATTTCATGGTCGAAAAAACCCTTTTTATAGTTGTTGTAGAAACAGGAAGTGTCAAAATAAGACAAATCAACCTATAAATCAAATTGTACTGTGATGCCTTTCCCGTATCAACTAGTTGTAGACATAAATCAGAAAGAGTAGATAAATCCTGAAATTTAGCATGATTAACCACATCAATCTTGTAATGATCAAGTTGAAGTTTAAGATGGTACATCTCTTGTTCTCCAAAATCAGCATGATAAAAGGTAGTAGCAAGTGCACAAATATGCTCGATGTCAAACAAGCTGAAATTGTTCTTTCGTTCCAAAGATGTGCTTTATCTCAAAAGTTGCACAACTTCATCATTGAACTTATAATGTAACTCTTCTAACCGAAAATCAATTGCAGAATTAAATACATCATAATGATAATGATGCTCAACTAATTTATCATCTATTTGTCGTACAGAACGGATACCATCCATATAACGAACATTCATATTCGGTACATTAAATTTATGTTTTGTCACGCCCCCAACTTGAACAACAAAATAAATATAGCTATTACAAAATTTTAAAATAAATAATACAACCAAATCCAAGATCTTACAGTTTAGGGTTTGGAACAGCCCAACACAACCAACTATTACATCTGATTTTAAAAACCGAGTCCTCACACAAACTACTATCACTTATTCTACCTGAGCTCGAACATAAGCATCAGCATCATAGGTCTTACGGGCAGTCTGCTTGAATCTAACCATAGCTGCTAGCTGTAATACCAGGGTTAAGCAAAGAGTGAGCCAAATGCTCAACAAGTGCTAACAGTATGATACAAAACATAAATCGAGATATACATTAAAGAATGACAATGGAAAGACATAACCAATGATAACGAGAGATAAAACTATGCGCGATGGCATCATTTTGCTTGTATCAAAACAATTTTAAAATCATGTCTTAATCAAAATCATTTTATGACGCTACGGATTACAGCCGGTGATCAGCCGCGAAGTAATCCCGAACCTCGCTGGGTTCTAAAACATTAATGGGAATCCCTAGGCAACTTTTAAGTCTAATATAAGTGTGGAAAGGACTCGCGTCTCAGTCCAGATCCACCATTCAAAGAAAACATTTATCCCCCTTTGGGACTGAAAACCCACATTTTATTTATTTCAAAAACACTGATGCCGGATTACAACTAAAATCTCCTTTTATAGTAAACATTTTTATCAAGGGATTATAGATTAACTCGAAACACGGGGAAAACGATACTAACTCTCAGGGCCATGATTCACAAAACTATTAGGGTAACTAAAAGGTTTTCATATGTCAAAACTTGGACAAGAAAATTTAGTGAGGCTAATGGATAATATGAAGGGGTAATGCCAAACTGGGCTTAAAGCAATGGTTTCTCGTCAAGGTACAGGTGTTGGATCATCAAGAAGATAAGCTTCATGAATACTAAGGGTGTTAAGGTATGAAGAAATGATCTCTAGCTCAGGATATATCAGAATTGTCAAGCTTTAGGATAAGAAAGAGGGGTATCAATCAATGAGGAATCACTTTGATAAATATCCGGCTTTCAGGATTCAAGGTAAGTTTCTATAGGGATTCAAGTATGAGGATGAGATATCAATACTTAGGAATCATCAGCATGTTAATCAAGAGGATCAATCAAGTAATATAACAACTCTTCATTTTATCATGACATTTAACTATCATGAAAAAGACTTTTGAACTACTTGCAATACGTACTCGAGGGTTCATGGCATCTCTATATAACTCAAAGATAAACAAAAGATACGCTTGATTTAAATATATCAAAATGACTCAGGATAATTGCATCGATATATATGAATTATTTACAGTAAATACGAAGGTCAAGTTGAATCACTTGCCTTGAGAAAGGCTGGTCTGGTCTGACTGTTAGGAGCAACAACTGGAGCTTCACTCGACCTTTAGGGCAAGTTTTCCCTCGTCTCGAGATCCTACATAAATAATCATAATAATCCTCATTAGAATATATTCTCACCAACTTAACCTATTTACAACCCGAAATTTAACACGGATGGCGCTTAGGCCTATATGCACTTAATTTTATATTCACTTTTAAATTACAAATGTTCACACATAGCCACATAATCACATATCATATATTACTGACATCATATATACCATAATGCAACACTAGGCTTGGATGATCTCGACTCACAACTTAAGTCACTTGGTCGCTAAACTAGACAAAGTCTTCAAATTTTGGCTTCCTAACTCGATGTGCCTTTACTAAACTATCCAAAACCTATTGACCCTCACTTGTGCCTTTTGCTCTACTGACCTTATACTATCTTACAACTATGGTGGTCGACCTAATACTCACTCCTAAGTGTTCTAAAACTATGTGATAAGTGAAAGTGCTCACTGGTGCAAATTTCAGAATAACAACTATGGTTTCTTGAGTGCATTAGACACTCTTAAACTACAAGTTTTCCATCAAAACTTTTACACAAGACTCTCCTGACCTAAGGGCATCTCAAAAACTTGATGTGGCTCAAGGGCCTGGCTTGGGCCTTCTTGGGCCTAAGCTAAAAGTCCAAGGTTCCCCTGTTTTTCTGGGCAGAAAATGCCCTGACTTGAATTAACTTGCGACACATGGTTCTAACTCATATCCTATGAAATATGGTTGGAAAAACTTCTCTGACACTCCCTCTAACTAAGGCCCAACAGGGTCTAATGAGGGCCTACCCATGACATGGTCAAATCTCCCTATTTCTAAGTGGCAATAAAACTGTCCCCTGTTGGACATATTTTGTTGTTCTACTTGTGCACCTAACCAAATGACATGCAAACCTCCAACCAACTCCTAAAACCTTTTATATACTCACAATAATAACTTCTGGTGGCTTGGACCTCAAAGTGCACATCAATGACATGGTCAAAACTCACTCTAAACCTCAGAGTTCTAAACTGATTTTCTGCAGAAACTATAACCCTCCTTTCTCCAAGGTTTTGACTTGACAAACTCAACTACCAACAACCCAATACTCAAATCAAGACTTAAACATGGTAATCTACTGAACTAACTCCCTTATTCTCAAAATAACCTTGGGTGAGATCATCCTTACCTAAGGTACAATTATGGCAAAACAAAAGAAACTACACTTCACAACTCACAAATCTTCATGCTTTTGAAACAACATGATATGCATTTTTATTAAAAGATAACCACGAATTATTACCATGCAACAAGAAGCATAAATCAATATTAACACATTATTGCTACTGAAATTAAGGCTCACTAACAAAATCTTTTTCCAAATGATCAAAATCTTATAACATTCTAAGAGAAATCCACATGCATGCATGTCTTCGGGTTTTGCAAACCAAAACAACATATTTTCTACATATATTCTATCATAAAATTGACATGCAAGCCTAGCATAAGCTATACCTAGATGATCACTTAGCATGCAAAGAGTTTTATCAAATTTTCACCACAAAATTCAAATCATTATCACGTAAACATGCAAAAATCGAATTAAGCAACAAGAATAGTCTTAAGGACCATTCATTCGGCTCCCATATGGTCATGGCCGAATGAAATGGAAGAGAATGGCCATTTAATCATCAAGAGTTTCCCCTCAAGACTTGGTACTTCTCCATTCCTTGTAGTCCTCTCAAAAACAACCTTAAATCCATAAGAATCAAGATTGTACTTTGAGTTCCAACTAAAACCTCTACATGTAACCTTTAAACTTAAACTTTCTACTCAAAACTCTTTGAAATATGAGTGATCATGGTATGGGAAGTAACATTTACTTGTATAGAGAGTGGAGGCTTGGTTGAGGATTGAAGGGGGAGGAGGGCCGAGAGTGAGAGAGGGAGGAGGGAGGGAGGAGAAAGTGTGGTGGTGAGTGGAGTGAATGATCATGTCTTTGCTTGTTTTATGGTTTTTTTGTTGCCAAAAGTGAGTGGAATTAAGAATTGACATGATTAGCCTTCCACTTGAACTTGGTTCAATTTGCATGCAAGGGTAAAGAAGGTATTTGGCTTAGGAAATAAGAGTTAGTGGGGTGGTTATTGACTCTTTAGCCCTTTTGGATTGAATAGAAGGGATTTGCATGCAAGGATAACTATGTAATTTTCTAATTATAACAAATAAAATTTGTAAAGATTTATTTTTATAATATAAAATACAAGTTCAAAAATTATAAAATTTATACCATAAAATAACTTGGATTTTTAGAGACTTTATAAAATCATTTTCAAAATTTGTGAACAAAATACCTTTTAAAGGTTAATTTTTCCAAGGCTTAGAGTATTCCTTATAAATCAAAAATAATGCAATTAAATAAACTCTTGCTTTGAAAAATCATATACTACACAAAGCAAATTTATAATGCAGAAATTTTTCACTCACACCAACGTATAATCATTAAATATATTTGCATTCGGCTTTATAATTACCCCAAATTCATAATTAATATTACATAAAATGCCGGTCGTAATATCCTCTCCCCATTAAGGGATTCTGTCCCCAGAATCTAAGAGAACAGATGAGGATACCGGGAACACATATCAGACTCTAACTCCCAAGTCGATTCTTCGACCTTAGGGTTCCTCCAAAGTACTTTCACTAACTTTACCGACTTATTCCTAAGACTCTTTACTTGCCAGTCGAGTATTTTGACAGGTTGCTCCATAAATGACAGGTCTGCCTGAATTTCTACAGGTTCATATTCTATAACATGGCTAGCGTCAGGATTGTACTTCTTAAGCAACGACACATGGAACACATTATGCACATGCTGATACTGAGGTGGTAAGGCCAACTCATAGGCCACCTTTCCCACTTGACTCAATATTTTAAAAGGACCTATGTATCTAGGTGCTAACTTCCCTTTCTTGCCAAATCTAAACAACCCTTTTCTTGGTGACACCTTCAACAAAACAGCTTCGCCAATTTGGAATTGAACATCCTTACGCGCTGGATCCGCATACTTTCTCTGTCTATCTTGAGCAGCTAGCAACCTTTTCTGAATTAACCTGACTGTGTCATGCAACTGTTGTACCAATTCCGAGCCGAGAATTCTTCCTTCTCCTACTTCATCCCAACCTGTTGGTGATCTACATTTTCGCCCATAAAAAGCTTCGTATGGCGGCATGCCGATACTGGAATGATAACTGTTGTTGTAAGAGAATTCAATCAATGGCAAGTGATCGTCCCAACTTCCTGCAAAATCGATTGCGCAACTGCGCAATATGTCTTCGATTGTTTGAATTGTCCTTTCACTCTGGCCATCAGTCTGCGGGTGGTACGCCGTGCTCATATTCAACTTTGTGTCCAGACATTCCTGAAATTGCTTCCAAAATCTCAAGTTAAATCGGGGATCTCTGTCTGAAACTATTGATACAGGTACTCCATGCCTCAGTACGATTTCGCGCACGTACAGATGAACCAACTTGTCCAATGATGACTTCTCGTTTATTGGAAGGAAATGCGCCGACTTCGTAAGACGATCAATTATAACCCATATTGCGTCATGCCCGGATTTCGTTCGCGGTAGTCCTACTATAAAGTCCATAGCGATATTTTCCCATTTCCAATCTGGAATCTTCAGGGGCTGAATTAATCCGCTTGGTCGTTGATGTTCTGCCTTCACTTTCTGACAAGTATAACACTTCGCAACCCATTCTGCCACGTCTCGCTTCATATTTGGCCACCAAAAGTTCTTCTTTAAGTCTCGATATATCTTGGTGCTTCCCGGGTGGATTGAAAATTTTGAATTATGGGCTTCATGGAGGATCTCATTCTTTAATTCAGGTACATGAGGAATCCATATTCTGGAAAAGAACCTTAGTATCCCTTGCTCATCCCTTTGAGTATTAATCTCCTCTCCAGATAACTGATTCTTCTCTCTCTCCATTACTTCTTCTAGATATTTCTTTATCTTATCCACTAGTGTTGGCTGAAAAGTCATTGCGCGACAAACTTCCTCAACTTTTCCACAATCACAAAGTTCCAGTTCAAATCTCTTGATTTCTTCAGATAACTCCTTTGGTGTTGTCATCTTATTCAATCTCTCCTTCCTACTCAGAGCATCGGCCATAACATTCGCCTTTCCAGGATGGTAATTTATCGAACAGTCATAGTCCTTGATCAATTCCAGCCATCTCCTCTGCCTCATATTGAGCTCTTTCTGAGTAAAAATGTACTTTAAACTCTTGTGATCCGTGTAGATTTCACACTTCTCTCCGTAGAGGTAATGTCTCCAAATCTTAAGTGCGAACACTATGGCGGCTAGTTCCAAGTCATGCGTCGGGTACTTTAACTCATGCGGTTTCAACTGTCTTGACGCATATGCGATCACTTTACTGTGTTGCATCAACACACAACCCAAACCCTTATGTGAAGCGTCGCTGAAAATTACAAAGTTCCCTTGATTGTTTGGAAGTACTAACACCGGAGCTGTTACCAATTTCTGCTTCAACTCTTGAAAGCTATCCTCACATTCTGCACTCCATTCAAACTTTTGATTCTTTCTGGTTAACTTGGTCAATGGCGTGGCGATCTTCGAGAAATCCTTGACGAATCTTCTATAGTATCCAGCCAATCCTAGAAAACTTCGCACTTCCGTAGGAGTCTTTGGCCTTTCCCAACTCATAACTGCCTCAATCTTTGCCGGATCCACCTTAACTCCTTCATTTCCAATGACATGCCCCAAAAATTGAACTTCCCTTAACCAAAACTCACATTTGGTAAACTTGGCATACAACTTTTCTTGACGAAGTATCTCTAATGCTATCCAGAGGTGTTGCTTATGTTCTTCTTCCAACTTAGAATAAATAAGGATGTCATCAATGAATACCACGATAAATTTGTCCAAATACTTCTTAAATACCCGATTCATCAGATCCATAAATACGGCCGGAGCATTGGTCAATCCAAACGGCATTACTAGGAATTCATAATGCCTATATCTGGTCCTGAATGCGGTCTTGGGAATATCTTCTTCCTTGATCTTTAATTGATGGTATCCCGATCTCAAATCAATCTTCGAAAAGCATTTTATGAAGCAACTCTTTCATTTCTGCTGGTGCCATCCTATATGGGGCTTTTGAAACTGGTTCCGTGCCTGGAGCAAGGTTGATCTCGAAATCGATTTGTCGATCTGGTGGTAAGCCTGGTAGTTCGTCGGGAAACACATCTGGGAACTCGTTAACTACAGGGATATCTTCCATGCTGGGGCTGCCTTTTTCCGAATCCACTACATAAGCTAGGATCGACTCACAACCTTTTCTAAGAAGCTTCTTAGCCTGAACGATTGTAAGAAATAGTTGCTCTTGCCTCTGCCCCTTAAATACTACCTTCTCTCCACTCTTCGTCTTTAAATACACTTTCTTGGTCTTACAATTAATCTGAGCGTTATTCTCTCCTAACCAATCCATTCCTAAAATTATGTCAAACTCTCCCAACTTGAAGAGTATCAAGTCGGCTGAAAACTTATACCCTGAAATATCGATCTCACACTTTGGACAAAATTGATTCACAGGAATCTTCTCTTAGTTCGCAATTACCACATTTACTACCTCACTCATAATCATTTAATCACATTGGAGCTTATCAACAAAAGTTTCTGATATGAAAGATCTTGTTGCTCCCGAATCAATCAATACTTTAGGTTTGACATTATTGAGTAAAAGTGTACCTGCTATCACCTCCGAATTCTGAACAACATCCTTCATCTTCAGATCAAATGTCCTTGCTGTTGCTTTCGGGGTTGGTGTAGGTGGTGGAGGTAATGCCAATACCTCAGCTGGCATGCTTGCACTAGCACTTGCCACATTCATCAGAGCTTTGACTGGTCCGGTTGCCTTGCACTCCCTAGCTATGTGTCCAGTCTTCCCACACTTGTAACACGTAACTCCTGGCTTCGGCATCTTGTACTCATTCGCCAAATGTCCCTTCTGATTGCACCTGTAGCATGACATGCTCAGCTTATTACACACTCCGGGGTGCCTTCTTCCACAGTGCTTGCATTCTGGCCTCTGGAACCTGTTTTCTCCAACTTGCCCTTGGCTTGCCTGATTGTTCCCCTTCGATTCTTGCCTTTTACCCAAATTTCCTTTCTTTTGAAAATTTCCGCCCTTCTGAAAACTAATCCTCTTTATATTCCGATCTTGTGAACTTCCTGCTTCAGACTTTTCTCCATAAAATGGAACCTTCCTCTTCTTGTTATCCCTTTCCTTCCTTGACTGCGTCCCATTATTCTCAATCAGAGCAGCTTTCTGTACTACTCCCGTGTAAGTTTCAAGCTCAAACATAGCCACTCTATCTCTGATCTAAGGATCCAATCCTTGTTGAAATTTCTTTGCTTTTTCCTCCTCAGTGCTGGTATACTTCGTCACAAACCTTGACAACTCAGTGAACCTCTTCTCATACTCCAATACAGTCATGTTCCCTTGCTTCAACTCAAGAAATTTTAGCTCCATCTGATTCTGCATGTACTTAGGGTAATACTTGTCCAGAAATAACTTCTTAAATCTCTCCCAAGAAACCTGCTGAGTGACTTCCATAGCTTTTACTGATTCCCACCAATAGATGACTTCTCCCTTTAAGAAGTAAGTAGCATACGACGTCTTCTGATCATCTCCTAACTGTACCAACTCAAAAGCCCTTTCCATCTCCTTGATCCATGTGTTAGCTATCACTGGATCAGTGGTATCATGAAATGCAGGTGGATTCACATTCTGAAAAGCCTCGAAAGTGACAATCTGTCTAGGTGGTACTGGTGGTTCAGGTGGTTGGTGTGGCTCATGGTTATCTTGGTTTTCAATTCGTTGTTGAAGAGTTAGTTGTTGTTGAGCTATAGCATTGGTCTGCTGTTGCAAGGTTTCCAGTAGTCGAAGAATGTTTGGGTATGTGGTGGATGTGGTTGTTGGGTTCTTCTTTTTGGGAGGCATGATCCTGAAATAAGAGTTGTGTCAAAAACAGATATGAATGATAAAATGATTCGAGGGTATCGCATGGCATTCTTATTTTACATATGGGGTCAAGTTTCCAAATTAAGCAGATATGATGATAAAAACGTAAAATAACAGTTGAGAGCAAATGGAACAATAGCACATAATTATTAAAATTTTAAAGGTCACAATACATAGGATTAAGACAAAGTCTGATTCTAGGAATAACAGGCTTATTTAAAGGAAACAACGGAAACAACTAGGGATTCCACAGAGTCTGATGGTACAACAACATGAAAGGTGAACGGAAAGAACTAAGGCTCCACTCCATCTGAACGGGGCTTGGTAGTCTTTTCCTCTCGAAGCATCTTCACAATGTTCTAGAGCTCATCCGCCACCATCTGAATGACATACTGGCTGGTGCGGTCCCGGTGTGCTGGCATTTCCTCAAGCTTAGTGTTGACGTACTGAACCAAGGTCTCAAGTCTCGCAGTCATCTGCTCCTTGGGCTTCCCTTCGTAGTTTCGGTTGTCCGGATACACGTTCTTCAGTCGGTCTATCAGTCGGTCGTACTTGCCCTGAAGCATGTCGAACTCGCACCTCAACTCAGCATACACCATGAAAGCAATAGTGTTGTCCGAACTAGAGGATGACGAAGAATGCACCCTTTGCTGACAACCAATAAGAGGAGTATTAATAATAAATTTACTTATCCTACTCTCTCACATATTATCTATATCCTACACACATATCCTATAACCTATTTGGGCTGTCCAGGGACTCTAAACCGTAGCTCTCATACCAAAACCTGTCACGCCCCCAACTTGAACAGCAAAATAAATATAGCTATTACAAAATTTTAAAAGAAATAATACAACCAAATCCAAGATCTTACAGTTTAGGGTTTGGAACAGCCCAACACAACCAACTATTACATCTGATTTTAAAAACCGAGTCCTCACACAAACTACTATCACTTATTCTACCTGAACTCGAACATAAGCATCACAGGTCTTACGGGCAGTCTGCTTGAATCTAACCATAGATGCTAGCTGTAATATCAGGGTAAAGCAAGGAGTGAGCCAAATGCTCAACAAGTGCTAACAGTACGATACAAAACATAAATCAAGATATACATTAAAGAATGACAATGGAAAGATATAACCAATGATAACGAGAGATAAAACTATGCGCGATGGCATCATTTTGCTTGTATCAAAACAATTTTAAAATCATGTCTTAATCAAAATCATTTTATGACGCTACGGATTACAACCGGTGATCAGCCGCGAAGTAATCCCGAACCTCGCTGGGTTCTAAAACATTAATGGGAATCCCTAGGCAACTTTTAAGCCTAATATAAGTGTGGAAAGGACTCGCGTCTCAGTCCAGATCCACCATTCAAAGAAAACATTTATCCCCCTTTGGGACTGAAAACCCACATTTTATTTATTTTAAAAACACTGATGCCGAATTATAACTAAAATCTCTTTTTATAATAAACATTTTTATCAAGGGATTATAGATTAACTCGAAACACGGGGAAAATGATACTAAATCTCAGGGCCATGATTCACAAAACTTTACTCTATTAGGGTAACTAAAAGGTTTTCATATGTCAAAACTTGGACAAGAAAATTTAGTGAGGCTAATGGATAATATGAAGGGGTAATGCCAAACTGGGCTTAAAGCAATGGTTTCTCGTCAAGGTACAGGTGTTGGATCATCAAGAAGATAAGCTTCATGAATACTAAGGGTGTTAAGGTATGAAGAAATGATCTCTAGCTCAGGATATATCAGAATTGTCAAGCTTTAGGATAAGAAAGAGGGGTATCAATCAATGAGGAATCACTTTGATAAATATCTGGCTTTCAGGATTCAAGGTAAGTTTCTATAGGGATTCAAGTATCAGGATGAGATATCAATACTTAGGAATCATCAGCATGTTAATCAAGAGGATCAATCAAGTAATATAACAACTCTTCATTTTATCATGACATTTAACTATCATGAAAAAGACTTTTGAACTACTTGCAATACGTACTCGAGGGTTCATGGCATCTCTATATAACTCAAAGATAAACAAAAGATACTCTTGATTTAATTATATCAAAATGACTCAGGATAATTGCATCGATATATATGAACTATTTACAGTAAATACGAAGGTCAAGTTGAATCACTTGCCTTGAGAAAGGCTGGTCTGGTCTGACTGTTAGGAGCAACAACTGGAGCTTCACTCGATCTTTAGGGCAAGTTTTCCCTCGTCTCGAGATCCTACATAAATAATAATAATAATCTTCATTATAATATATTCTCACCAACTTAACCTATTTACAACCCGAAATTTAACACGGGTGACACTTAGGCCTATATGCACTTAATTTTATATTCACTTTTAAATTACAAATGTTCACACATAGCCACATAATCACATATCATATATTAATAACATCATATATACCATAATGCAACACTAGGCTTGGATGATCTCGACTCACAACTTAAGTCACTTGGTCGCTAAACTAGACAAAGTCTTCAAATTTTTGCTTCCTAACTCGATGTGCCTTTACTAAACTATCCAAAACCTATTTACCCTCACTTATGCCTTTTGCTCTACTGACCTTATACTATCTTTCAACTATGGTGGTCGACCTAATACTCACTCCTAAGTGTTCTAAAACTATGTGATAAGTGAAAGTGCTCACTGGTGCAAATTGCAGAATGACAACTATGGTTTCTTGAGTGCATTAGACACTCTTAAACTACAAGTTTTCCATCAAAACTTTTACACAAGACTCTCCTGACCTAAGGGCATCTCACAAACTTGATATGGCTCAAGGGCCTGGCTTGGGCCTTCTTGGGCCTAAGCTAAAAGTCCAAGGTTCCCCTGTTTTTCTGGGCAGAAAACGCCCTGACTTGAATTAACTTGCGACACATGGTTCTAACTCATATCCTATGAACTATGGTTGGAAAAACTTCTCTGACACTCCCTCTAACTAAGGCCCAATAGGGTCTAATGAGGGCCTACCCATGACATGGTCAAATCTCCCTATTTCTAAGTTGCAACAAAACTGTCCCCTGCTGGACAGATTTTGTTGTTCTACTTGTGCACCTAACCAAATGACATGGAAACCTCCAACCAACTCCTAAAACCTTTTATATACTCCCAATACTAACTTCTGGTGGCTTGGGCCTCAAAGTGCACATCAGTGACATGGTCAAAACTCACTCTAAACCTCAGAGTTCTAAACTGATTTTCTGCAGAAACTATAACTCTCCTTTCTCCAAGGTTTTAACTTGACAAACTCAACTACCAACAACCCAATACTCAAACCAAGACTTAAACATGATAATCTACTGAACTAACTCCCTTATTCTCAAAATAACCTTGGGTGAGATCATCCTTATCTAAGGTACAATTATGACAAAACAAAAGAAACTACACTTCACAACTCACAAATCTTCATGCTTTTGAAACAACAAGATATGCATTTTTATTAAAAGATAATCACGAATTATTACCATGCAACAAGAAGCATAAATCAATATTAACATATTATTTCTACTAAAATTAAGGCTCACTAACAAAATCTTTCCAAATGATCACAATCTTATAACATTCTAAGAGAAATCCACATGCATGCATGTCTTCGGGTTTTGCAAACCAAAACAACATATTTTCTACATATATTCTATCATAAAATTGACATGAAAGCCTAGCATAAGCTAAACCTAGATGATCACTTAGCATGCAAAGAGTTTTATCAAATTTTCACCACAAAATTCAAGTCATTATCACATAAACATGCAAAAATTGAATTAAGCAACAAGAATAGTCTTAAGGACCATTCATTCGGCTCCCATATGGTCATGGCCGAATGAAATGGAAGAGAATGGCCATTTAATCATCAAGAGTTTCCCCTCATGACTTGGCACTTCTCCATTCCTTGTAGTCCTCTCAAAAATAACCTTAAATCCATAAGAATCAAGATTATACTTTGAGTTCCAACTAAAACCTCTACATGCAACCTTTAAACTTAAAATTTCTACTCAAAACTCTTTGAAATATGAGTGATCATGGTATGGGAAGTAACATTTACTTGTATAGAGAGTGGAAGCTTGGTTGAGTATTGAAGAAAAAAAAAATGGGGAGGGGGGTTTCGGCTAAAAGCCGAGAGTGAAGGGGGAGGAGGGCCGAGAGTGAGAGAGGGAGGAGGGAGGGAGGAGAAAGTGTGGTGGTGAGTGGAGTGAATGATCATATCTTTGCTTGTTTTATGGTTTTTGTGTTGCCAAAAGTGAGTGGAATTAAGAATTGACATGATTAGTCTTCCACTTGAACTTGGTTCAATTTGCATGCAAGGGTAAAGAAGGTATTTGGCTTAGGAAATAAGAGTTAGTGGGGTGGTTATTGACTCTTTAGCCCTTTTGGATTGAATAGAAGGGATTTGTATGCAAGGATAACTATGTAATTTGCTAATTATAACAAATAAAATTTGTAAAGATTTATTTTTATAAAATAAAATACAAGTTCAAAAATTATAAAATTTATACCATAAAATAACTTGGATTTTTTGAGACTTTATAAAATCATTTTCAAAATTTGTGAACAAAATACCTTTTAAAGGAAAATTTTTCCAAGGCTTAGAATATTCCTTACAAATCAAAAATAATGCAATTAAATAAACTCTTGCTTTGAAAAATCATATACTACATAAAGCAAATTTATAATGCAGAAATTTTTCACTCACACCAACGTACAATCATTAAATATATTTGCATTCGGCTTTATAATTACACCAAATTCACAATTAATATTACATAAAATGCCGGTCGTAACATTTTTTACACACACCGACGTGACATAATCCAAAAGAACGTCAAAACCCTCATCTCTCAGAGATTGTAGCAACTTTTTTGTTGTTGCAACTAAATCCATGGCATTTAAGATATCAATTGATATACTTTATAAGGCTCGACAAAGCAAATTTGTAAGGCCCATGATCTTATGCATCAAATATAGCACAAATAAAAAGTGAAATGATTTCAGTGCCTTTAAAGAACCTCTAGCTTCTCCGTGCACAGAGTTTGAAGAACTATTACAATTATTAATATTTTCCAACAAAATAATTATTGAACTAAACTTATCAATCAAGCTGCAAATACATTTAAAGTGAGAACTCCACCTTGTAGATCCAGATCACTGTAAATTCACAATCTGATTAAGTCCCCTACCAGTCTCACATTCTCCACTTGCCACAGAATTATCAACCTCTATTCCATGTGCAGTCTATTAGGTAATGAATCACACACAGAGGGGGGGGTCAATGTGTTTTTCTGATTTTAGGCTTTTCTTGAAAGTTAATGGTTGAACAAAGTAAATTAAATCTTGTATAGAAAAGTGTTCATGCAGAATGTAAGCTTGCAGAAAATAAAGAACACAGATCTTCAAAACTCACTTAATTTTGTATTAAAAATTAAGATGTTTTGCTACAACATTTCTAAGCTCTTTGAAGTTAAAGAGCTCAGCTTCTTCTCGAGAGTGTTACAAGAATTTTAATCTAAATTGTAATTCTAACTAGAGGACCAGTACTAACTTTATATCTCAGTTAACTGCTGGTTTACACAATGGATAATAAATATGCTATTAACTTTTCTAAATTTTCACTTGTCATTTTTATTTATAGAAAAAGCAAATCTTCCATTTCTGGCTTAGCATATCTTTGGCATCCCGTGTTTACTTTAATCTTCCTCTGTCAATTAATCTTTTCCATTGATCTTGCACACCCTTCAAGCTGCTTTTTGTAGACTTGTCAATCCAGCTGTTGGATTGTTTGTTGATTGTTTATCTGGATATTGAACTGATCTGAAATTTTGTACTTTGAGACTGTACTTCGAGATCTCCAGTTTGATTTAATAGAACACTTGACATCTCGATAAGTACATAGGCTTATCGAGATCTTTAACACTCCGTAATGAGTTTGGCTTATAGAGGTCTTCAGCTTGTTGAGATCTCTAATCTCATATCTTCATTTTGACTTGTAGATATCTCTGAGTTCTCGAATAAATGTAGACTTATCGATAACTCTGAGTTCTCTAGTGAAGGAATGACTTATCGATATCTCCAATCTTCAGTTCTTCAAATTGGCTTGTCAATATCTTCTTGAGTTCTCGAGTAGCTTTCCTGACTTCTCTACTCCCGGTGGATATTGTTTATCCGTCGAGTAGTGGTTGCTTATCCATCGAATAGACATTGCTCATCCATCGAGTAGACATTGTTCATCCATCGAGTAGACACTGCACATCCATCGAGTAGACACTGCTCATCCATCGAGTAGACACTGCTCATCTGTCGGTACTCTCTAGAGTTTGAATGATTTCTCGATAAGCCATTACGGAGTTCTCGAATGACTTCTCTATAACATTAAATATGTGATTTGTAGAGATGTTGACTTAAAACATTTTTCTCTAAATAGATTTATTCAACTCCAAGCTTCTTCAAAATTCTTCTGAGGCATGATCTTCTTGATCTTCTCCAGATAGAATCCTTAGGCTGATACTGTTCTAGGAAAAAGACTCAAGTCCGCGTCTTTGCATTTTTAGAGACTTTAAGTGTTACAAGTACAAAATACAAATTTAGATAACAATATAACTTACTTAGGATTGACCCCAAGCTTAACTTATTACTGAAGATAACTGTTCATTAACCTTCTACTCAGATCATATGTCCATTTGATTTGCTCCATACTATGATCAGAGATGCTAATACATTGTTAGCTCCAGTATTAGAGATGTTAATGACATTGTTAGCTCTAGTAATCTTTGACATCATCTATTATATATTACAATCTCCCCCAACTTGTTCATTATGAAATTATGTACAAGTTATAATTGATGATGTCAAAACTTTAACTAAATGCAGAAACCAATCTTCCGATATGGTCTTCTTTTGTTGAGTTGCATTTAGATTTATTCAACATCCATTAGCTATTTTTGGCATTTAGATATATCTTCTCCCCCTTTTTGACATTATCTCTAGGAAGAAGGATCCAGCTAGATGCACATTGTTCAAGCTGCTGTCATTGTCCATTTGGAACACTGTCTGCAGCTTAAAGCTTTAGTGAGATTTATGGTGATGAGTTTATCAATAGAATAGAAATTTCACTTAGATCTGCAGAAAAGTCTGTCAGTGATAAAAGTCCTAAGCTCTCTGTTCTTTGAATAAGTAGTCTCACTACTTCTCACTGCACTAGTCTCATAACTTTTGAGAGTCAGAGTTCTCTCACAAGCATTACTAAATCCATACACTCATCTACCTCTCCTTTTTCCAGGAAGGATCCTGCCTCTCTTAAACATAAATAGCTGTGCAAATATGTAAAACAAAGATCTTCAAAACTCACTTAATTTTATATTAAAAATCAAGCAGTGTTTTGCTACAAAATCTCTAAGTTCTTGTTTTAGAACTTAGCTTCTTTCTTGAGAGAGAATACACAATTTTTCTATTCTGATTGTTCTCTTTAACTAGAGGACCAGTGTTAACTTTATAACTCAGTTAACTGCTGGTTTACACGGTAGATAATAAACATGCTATTAGCTTTTCTAAACTGTCACTTGTCATTTCTATTTATAGAAAAGTAAATCTTCCATTTATGGCTTAGCATATCTTTAGCATCCCGTGATTACTTTAATCTCCTCTGTCAGTTAATCTTTGTCATTGATCTTGCACATCTCTCAAGCTGCTTTTTGTAGACTTGTCAATCCAGCTGTGTGAATTATTTGTTGATTTGCAACCTTGGATATTGAACTGTTCTGCAATTCTGTACTTAGAGAAATTTCTTCACTTCGAGATCTCCAATTAAGCTATAGAGAACTCGACATCTCGATAGGCATGTTGGCTTGTCGATATCTCTGAAACTTCATTGTTAACTTGACTTATCGACAACTCTGAGTTCTCTAGTGAATTTTGGTTTATTGATAACTCAGAGTTCTCTAATGGACTTTGGCTTATCGATAACTCAGAGTTCTCTAATGAATGTATACTTGTCGATATCTCTGAGTTCTCGAATGGGTATCTGACTTATCGATATCTCCAATAGCAATTCCTGAGTTCTCTACACCCGGTGGATGTTGCTTATCCGTCGGGTAGTCATTGCTCATCCGTCGAGTAGATATTGCTCATCCGTCGGGTCGACATGCTCATCCGTCAAGTAGATATTGCTCAATCGTCGGGTAGATGTTATTCATTTGTCGGTACTCTCTGGAGTTTAAATGACTTCTCGATAAGTCATTCTGGAGTTCTTGAATGATTTCTCTATAACACTAATTCTGTGACTTGTAGAGATCTTGACTTAGAATGTTTTACACCAAACTGATTTATTCACTCCAAGCTTCTTCATAATTCTTCTGAGGCATGGTCTTCTTGATCTTCTTCCTGATAGAATTCTTAGGCTTGACACTGTTAGAGAAAATGCTCCAGTCTACTCTATTTACATTTTTACAGACATTAAGTGTTATAAGTATAAATACAGATTAAGGTTATAATACAAACTAATGCTAGGGGTTGTCAGTATGACTTAGTCTTGTTATAATACAGGCTATTTTGCACAACAATCTCCCCCATTTGTGAGAAGATTGCTTATCACAAATTCATGCCTGTTAACAAGACTAACCCCAAGTTAAAGAATGAAAAAATAATAATACAAAAGCTGATACAACACTTGTACAATGAATATTTGACAAGTTCACAATAATTAAGTAAAGACTGAGCTGTCTTGATTCTTTCTCAATTATGTTCTTAATTTGCACAGTATTTCCAATTCTTCTAGGATGGGGGTGTCAGTTAGAGCCTCTATTAGTTTCAGCAAATCTGGCTTAGGATATCTAGCTAACATCCCTATCCATATAACTTGACAAAGAGCCAGCTTTTATATTCAGAATCTTCCATCCTTTGATATTCTGCTCTTGCCTGCTGCCTTCAACTATTCTGATCTTCTGATATACTCAGATCATAGATGTTGATGATATTATTTGCTCCAGTAATCTTTGACATTCTTCTGAGGCATAATTCTTGACATCATCTATTATATATTACACGATATATGGATTTGCGGGGAGTGGAGTGCCCTGTGGAAGGGATAATCAATTTGCCAACAACCATAGGACAGGAACCAAGGCAAGCAACACAGATGTTGGACTTTGTGGTAGTGAAGGCTAGTTCAACTTACAATGCTATCATGGGGAGAACAGGGATACATGCCTTCAAGGAAGTCACTTCTTCCTACCATTCAGTTATGAAGTTTCCCACCCAGAATGGGATTTGAGAAGAGAAAGGAGATCAAAAAAATGGCTAGAAGTTGTTCTGTAGCCTCTCTGAGGGCAGATGGAGTCGGGGGACAGATCTGCCTATTGAAGATCTGGATATTCGAGAGAATGATAAGAAAAGAGGGAAGCCAAGCAGAAGACTTGGTTTCGATTCCTTTAGCCCCCGAGGATCCTGAGAAGGTGGCTTTCGTTGGAGCCACACTAGAGGAGCCCTTAGAGGGAAGTTGGTGAAATTTTTTGCAAGAGATAATGATGTGTTTGCATGGTCAACAGCTGATATTCCAGGCATAGACCAGAACTGATTACTCACAAGCTGAATGTGGATCCAAATCGGAAGACAGTGAAGCAAAAGAAAAGAAGTTTTGCTCCAGAGAGGCGAGAAGCTATAAAACAGAAGTAGATAAGCTCTTAGAGGCTGGTTTCATCAAGGACATACAATTTCCAGAATGGTAAGCAAACCCTGTAATGGTGAAGAAGGCCAATGGAAAATGGAGGATGTATGTGGACTTCAACTGATCTGAATGACAGATGCCCTAAGGACTGTTTCACCGTTGCCAAGGATTGATACTTGATAGATTCCACTGTGGACATGAGATGCTGAACTTCATGGATGGATTTAGTGGATACAATCAGATCAAGATGCACAAGGACGACATCCCAAAGGTATCATTCATCACTGACTTTGGTGTTTATTGTTATCTTGTTATGGCATTTGGTCTCAAGAATGCAGGAGCCACCTATCAAAGGTTGGTAAATAAATTTTAAGGATATTATTGGCAAGACCATGGAAGTCTACGTTGATGATATGTTAGTCAAGAGTCTAGTGAAGACTGACTATATAACCCATTTGAGGGAAGCTTTTGAGGTCCTGAGATACCATAAGATGATGTTAAATCCTACGAAGTGTGCTTTCGGAGTAGGGTCTGGAATGTTTTTGGGACTGATGGTCTCCAGAGAGGAATCGAGGCCAATCCTGATAAAATAAAGCTAATCCTGGACATGGAGCCACCAAAAAACTATCAAAGATGTTCAAAAGCTCACTGGAAGGGTTGCTGCGTTGAGACGATTCCTCCAAGTCTGGAGATAAGTGCTTTCATTCTTCAAGTCCTTAAGAAGGTTAAGGATTTTGTGGAGTGAGGAAAGCCAGAAGGCATTTGAGGAATTAAAGAAATAATGGTCAACCCCATTGTTGGCCAAGCCAGCTTTGAATGAAGTTTTATAAATGTACTTGGCTGTTTTAGAGAGTGCCTTGAGCGCTGTATTGGTTAAGAAGGAACTGAAATCCAGAAACCCGTAAACTATGTCAGCAAAATTCTGCATGGAGCTGAGTTGAATTATTCAACTATTGAGAAGTTTGCTTTAGCCTCTTGGGGAGCTTCAAGAAAGTTACATCCTTACTTTCAGGCTCATCAAATTGAGGTACTAATAAATCAGCCCTTGAGAAATATAATTTATAGTTCCAAGGCTAGTGGGAGACTGATCAAATGGGAAATAGAGTTGGGAGAATTCGATATCAAGTACAAGCCATGAACGGCAATAAAAGCCCAAGCATTGGCTGAATTCGTGGTCGAATGTACCATACTCAACCAAGAAGTCGGGGGGGGCAGGAGGATACCATACCTCAAGACAAGGAAGTTGATAAGGGGGACAAGGACAGGATGATAAGGAGAAAGAATATTGGGTTTTCTATTTCGATGGAGCATCAAAAACAAATTCAAGTGGAGCAGGTTTGGTTTTACAAAGCCTGATGGGTTTTTGATTGAGTATGCCATGAAGTTAGACTTCCCGACCACAAACAATGAGGCAGAATATAAAGCTCTGATAGCTGGCCTCGCCTAGCAGGGACACTGAGAGTCAAGAACTTGAAGGTCTGTGGAGACTCGAAGTTGGTTATATCCTTGGTGAAGGGAGAGTTTGAGGAAAGGGATGATACGATGGCTAAATATGTTGCCTAGTAAGGGTTGTGATGACCCAATTCGATGAATGCCATGTTGAGCACAGTCTAAGGGAGGAAAATGCTAAGGCAGATGCCTTA